>NW_026734754.1:0-241139 GCF_949786415.1 Peromyscus eremicus
TGTTCTTGTCAGTTTCCTAAGCAGAGTTGAACTAGATATTGCCCCTGTGTGTAGGAAGCACAGTTCTTTTGTTCTGAGCAAGCTCACTGTTCAGACCCCATAGGAAACACAGTAGAGTAGAAGAGTGCTCTTTTCTCAAAAGCAGAGTGTGTTTCTTGTAAAGCGAGCTAGCATTTGTTTCACAGTCCTAAATGGAGTTGAATCACATGCAGTTTCTTGTCCTAAGAGCAAGAGTTGTTTTCTGGTAAGAAGAGTCACTATTGTGCTCCCATTGTCATTCACAGGGCAAATAACACTGGCGTCTGTTCCCAGCATGTACACTGTATTGGACTCAAGAGGATCTACTGTTCTTTTCAGTTTCCTAAGCATAATTGAACTATATATGGGCGTATTTGTATGAAGCACAGTTCTTTTGTTCTGACCAAGCTCACTGTTCTGGCCCTATAGGAAACACAGTAGAGTAGAAGAGTGCTCTTTCCTCAAAAGCAGAGTGTGTTTCTTGTAAGGCGAGCAAGCGTTTGTTTCCCAGTCCTAAATGGAGTTGAATCACATGCAGGTTTTGGTCCTATGAGCAAGAGTTGTTTTCTGGTAAGGAAAGTCACTCTTGCGCTCCCATTGCCATACACAGTGCAAATAGCACTCGCGTCTGTTCCCAGCAAGTACAGTGTATTGGACTGAAGCAGAGCTACTGTTCTTGTCAGTTTCCTAAGCAGAGTTGAACTAGATATGGCCCCTGTGTGTAGGAAGCACAGTTCTTTTGTTCTGAGCAAGCTCACTGTTCGAACCACATAGGAAATACAGTAGAGTAGAAGAGTGCTCTTTTCTCAAAAGCAGAGTGTGTTTCTTGTAAGGCGAGCTAGTGTTTGTTTCCCAGTCAGAAATGGAGTTGAATCCCATGCAGTTTCTGGTCCTACGAGCAAGAGGTGTTTTCTGATAAGAAGAGTCACTATTGTGCTCCCATTGTCATACAGAGGACAAATAGCACTGGCGTCTGTTCCCTGCATGTACAGTGTATTGGACTGAAGTCGAGCTACTGTTCATGTCAGTTTCCTAAGCAGAGTTGAACTAGATATGGCCCGTGTGTGGAGGAAGCACAGTTCTGTTGTTCTGAGCAAGCTCACTGTTTGGACCCCCTAGGATACACAGTAGAGTAGAAGAGTGCTCTTTTCTCAAAAGCAGAGAGGTTTCTTATAAGGCGAGCTAGCGTTTGTTTCCCAGTCCTAAATGGAGTTGAATCACATGCAGTTTCTTGTCCTAAGAGCAAGAGTTGTTTTCTGGTAAGAAGAGTCACTATTGTGCTCCCATTGTCATACACAGGGCAAATAGCACTGGCGTCTGTTCCCAGCATGTACAGTGTATTGGACTGAAGAGGATCTACTGTTCTTGTCAGTTTCCTAAGCAGAGTTGAACTAGATATGGCTCCTGTGTGTAGGAAGCACAGTTCTTTTGTTCTGAGCAAGCTCACTGTTCGGACCACATAGGAAATACAGTAGAGTAGAAGAGTGCTCTTTTCTCAAAAGAAGAGTGTGTTTCTTGTAAAGCGAGCTAGCATTTGTTTCCCAGTCCTAAATGGAGTTGAATAACATGCAGTTTCTTGTCCAAAGAGCAAGAGTTGTTTTCTGGTAAGAAGAGTCACTATTGTGCTCCCATTGTCATTCACAGGGCAAATAACACTGGCGTCTGTTCCCAGCATGTACAATGTATTGGACTGAAGAGGATCTACTGTTCTTTTCAGTTTCCTAAGCATAATTGAACTAGATATGGCCGTATTTGTATGAAGCACAGTTCTTTTGTTCTGAGCAAGCTCACTGTTCTGGCCCTATGGGAAACACAGTAGAGTAGAAGAGTGCTCTTTTCTCAAAAGCAGAGTGTGTTTCTTGTAAGGCGAGCTAGCGTTTGTTTGCCAGTCCTAAATGGAGTTGAATCACATGCGGTTTTTGGTCCTATGAGCAAGAGTTGTTTTCTGGTAAGGAAAGTCATTATTGCGCTCGCATTTCCATACACAGTGCAAATAGCACTGGCGTCTGTTCCCAGCAAGTACAGTGTATTGGACTGAAGCGGAGCTACTGTTCTTTTCAGTTTCCTAAGCATAATTGAACTAGATATGGCCGTATTTGTATGAAGCACAGTTCTTTTGTTCTGACCAAGCTCACTGTTCTGGCCCTATAGGAAACACAGTAGAGTAGAAGAGTGCTCTTTTCTCAAAAGCAGAGTGTGTTTCTTGTAAGGCGAGCTAGCGTTTGTTTCCCAGTCCTAAATGGAGTTGAATCACATGCAGGTTTTGGTCCTATGAGCAAGAGTTGTTTTCTGGTAAGGAAAGTCACTCTTGCGCTCCCATTGCCATACACAGTGCAAATAGCACTCGCGTCTGTTCCCAGCAAGTACAGTGTATTGGACTGAAGCAGAGCTACTGTTCTTGTCAGTTTCCTAAGCAGAGTTGAACTAGATATGGCCCCTATGTGTAGGAAGCACAGTTCTTTTGTTCTGAGCAAGCTCACTGTTCGGACCACATAGGAAATACAGTAGAGTAGAAGAGTGCTCTTTTCTCAAAAGCAGAGTGTGTTTCTTGTAAGGCGAGCTAGTGTTTGTTTCCCAGTCAGAAATGGAGTTGAATCCCATGCAGTTTCTGGTCCTACGAGCAAGAGGTGTTTTCTGATAAGAAGAGTCACTATTGCGCTCCCATTGTCATACAGAGGACAAATAGCACTGGCGTCTGTTCCCTGCATGTAGAGTGTGTTGGACTGAAGTCGAGCTACTGTTCATGTCAGTTTCCTAAGCAGAGTTGAACTAGATATGGCCCGTGTGTGGAGGAAGCACAGTTCTGTTGTTCTGAGCAAGCTCACTGTTTGGACCCCCTAGGATACACAGTAGAGTAGAAGAGTGCTCTTTTCTCAAAAGGAGAGTGTGTATCTTGTAAGGCGAGCTAGCGTTTGTTTCCCAGTCCTAAATGGAGTTGAATCACATGCAGTTTCTTGTCCTACATGCAAGAGTTGTTTTCTGGTAAGAAGAGTCACTATTGTGCTCCCATTGTCATACACAGGGCAAATAGCACTGGCGTCTGTTCCCAGCATGTACAGTGTATTGCACTGAAGAGGAACTACTGTTCTTGTCAGTTTCCTAAGCAGAATTGAACTAGATATGGCCGTATTTGTAGGAATCACAGTTCTTTTGTTCTGAGCAAACTCACTGTTCTGTCCCTAAAGGAAAAACAGTAGAGTAGAAGAGTGCCCTTTTCTCAAAAGCAGAGTGTGTTTCTTGTAAGGCGAGCTAGCGTTTGTTTTCCAGTCCTAAATGGAGTTGAATCACATGCAGTTTTTGGTCCTATGAGCAAGAGTTGTTTTCTGGTAAGGAAAGTCACTCTTGCGCTCCCATTGCCATACACAGTGCAAATAGCACTCGCGTCTGTTCCCAGCAATTACAGTGTATTGGACTGAAGCGGAGCTACTGTTCTTGTCAGTTTTCTAAGCAGAGTTGAACTAGATATGGCCCCTGTGTGTAGGAAGCACAGTTCTTTTGTTCTGAGCAAGCTCACTGTTCAGACCCCATAGGAAACACAGTAGAGTAGAAGAGTGCTCTTTTCTCAAAAGCAGAGTGTGTTTCTTGTAAGGCCAGCTAGTGTTTGTTTCCCAGTCCTAAATGGAGTTGAATCACATGCAGTTTTTGGTCCTATGAGCAAGAGTTGTTTTTTGGTAAGGAAAGTCACTCTTGTGCTCCCATTGCCATACACAGTGCAAATAGCACTCGCGTCTGTTCCCAGCAAGTACAGTGTATTGGACTGAAGCGGAGCTGCTGTTCTTGTCAGTTTCCTAAGCAGAGTTGAACTAGATATGGCTCCTGAGTGTAGGAAGCACAGTTCTTTTGTTCTGAGCAAGCTCACTGTTCGGACCACATAGGAAATACAGTAGAGTAGAAGAGTGCTCTTTTCTCAAAAGCAGAGTGTGTTTCTTGTAAGGCGAGCTAGTGTTTGTTTCCCAGTCAGAAATGGAGTTGAATCCCATGCAGTTTCTGGTCCTATGAGCCAGAGGTGTTTTCTGATAAGAAGAGTCACTATTGCGCTCCCATTGTCATACAGAGGACAAATAGCACTGGCGTCTGTTCCCTGCACGTACAGTGTATTGGACTGAAGCGCAGCTATTGTTCTTGTCAGTTTCCTAAGCAGAGTTGAACTAGATATGGCCCGTGTGTGGAGGAAGCACAGTTCTGTTGTTCTGAGCAAGCTCACTGTTCGGACCCCATAGGATACACAGCAGAGTAGAAGAGTGCTCTTTTCTCAAAAGCAGAGTGTGTTTCTTGTAAGGCGAGCTAGCGTTTGTTTCCCAGTCCTAAATGGAGTTGAATCACATGCAGTTTCTTGTCCTATGAGCAAGAGTTGTTTTCTGGTAAGAAGAGTCACTATTGTGCTCCCATTGTCATACACAGGGCAAATAGCACTGGCGTCTGTTCCCAGCTAGTACAGTGTATTGGACTGAAGCGGAGCTACTGTTCTCGTCAGTTTCCTAAGCAGAGTTGAACTAGATATTGCCCCTGTGTGTAGGAAGCACAGTTCTTTTGTTCTGAGCAAGCTCACTGTTCAGACCCCATAGGAAACACAGTAGAGTAGAAGAGTGCTCTTTTCTCAAAAGCAGAGTGTGTTTCTTGTAAAGCGAGCTAGCATTTGTTTCACAGTCCTAAATGGAGTTGAATCACATGCAGTTTCTTGTCCTAAGAGCAAGAGTTGTTTCCTGGTAAGAAGAGTCACTATTGTGCTCCCATTGTCATTCACAGGGCAAATAACACTGGCGTCTGTTCCCAACATGTACTCTGTATTGGACTGAAGAGGATCTACTGTTCTTTTCAGTTTCCTAAGCATAATTGAACTAGATATGGCCGTATTTGTATGAAGCACAGTTCTTTTGTTCTGACCAAGCTCACTGTTCTGGCCCTATAGGAAACACAGTAGAGTAGAAGAGTGCTCTTTTCTCAAAAGCAGAGTGTGTTTCTTGTAAGGCGAGCTAGCGTTTGTTTCCCAGTCCTAAATGGAGTTGAATCACATGCAGGTTTTGGTCCTATGAGCAAGAGTTGTTTTCTGGTAAGAAGAGTCACTATTGTGCTCCCATTGCCATACACAGTGCAAATAGCACTCGCGTCTGTTCCCAGCAAGTACAGTGTATTGGACTGAAGCGGAGCTACTGTTCTTGTCAGTTTCCTAAGCAGAGTTGAACTAGATATGGCTCCTGTGTGTAGGAAGCACAGTTCTTTTGTTCTGAGCAAGCTCACTATTCGGACCACATAGGAAATACAGTAGAGTAGAAGAGTGCTCTTTTCTCAAAAGCAGAGTGTGTTTCTTGTAAGGCGAGCTAGTGTTTGTTTCCCAGTCAGAAATGGAGTTGAATCCCATGCAGTTTCTGGTCCTACGAGCAAGAGGTGTTTTCTGATAAGAAGAGTCACTATTGCGCTCCCATTGTCATACAGAGGACAAATAGCACTGGCGTCTGTTCCCTGCATGTACAGTGAATTGGACTGAAGTCGAGCTACTGTTCATGTCAGTTTCCTAAGCAGAGTTGAACTAGATATGGCCCGTGTGTGGAGGAAGCACAGTTCTGTTGTTCTGAGCAAGCTCACTGTTTGGACCCCCTAGGATACACAGTAGAGTAGAAGAGTGCTCTTTTCTCAAAAGCAGAGTGTGTTTCTTGTAAGGCGAGCTAGCGTTTGTTTCCCAGTCCTAAATGGAGTTGAATCACATGCAGTTTCTTGTCCTAAGAGCAAGAGTTGTTTTCTGGTAAGAAGAGTCACTATTGTGCTCCCATTGTCATACACAGTGCAAATAGCACTGGCGTCTGTTCCCCCCATGTACAGTGTATTGGACTGAAGAGGAACTACTCTTCTTGTCAGTTTCCTAAGCAGAATTGAACTAGATATGGCCGTATTTGTAGGAATCACAGTTTTTTGTTCTGAGCAAACTCACTGTTCTGGCCCTATAGGAAAACAGTAGAGTAGAAGAGTGCTCTTTTCTCAAAAGCAGAGTGTGTTTCTTGTAAGGCGAGCTAGCGTTTGTTTCCCAGTCCTAAATGGAGTTGAATCACATGCAGGTTTTGGTCCTATGAGCAAGAGTTGTTTTCTGGTAAGAAGAGTCACTATTGTGCTCCCATTGCCATACACAGTGCAAATAGCACTCGCGTCTGTTCCCAGCAAGTACAGTGTATTGGACTGAAGCGGAGCTACTGTTCTTGTCAGTTTCCTAAGCAGAGTTGAACTAGATATGGCTCCTGTGTGTAGGAAGCACAGTTCTTTTGTTCTGAGCAAGCTCACTATTCGGACCACATAGGAAATACAGTAGAGTAGAAGAGTGCTCTTTTCTCAAAAGCAGAGTGTGTTTCTTGTAAGGCGAGCTAGTGTTTGTTTCCCAGTCAGAAATGGAGTTCAATCCCATGCAGTTTCTGGTCCTACGAGCAAGAGGTGTTTTCTGATAAGAAGAGTCACTATTGCGCTCCCATTGTCATACAGAGGACAAATAGCACTGGCGTCTGTTCCCTGCATGTACAGTGAATTGGACTGAAGTCGAGCTACTGTTCATGTCAGTTTCCTAAGCAGAGTTGAACTAGATATGGCCCGTGTGTGGAGGAAGCACAGTTCTGTTGTTCTGAGCAAGCTCACTGTTTGGACCCCCTAGGATACACAGTAGAGTAGAAGAGTGCTCTTTTCTCAAAAGCAGAGTGTGTTTCTTGTAAGGCGAGCTAGCGTTTGTTTCCCAGTCCTAAATGGAGTTGAATCACATGCAGTTTCTTGTCCTAAGAGCAAGAGTTGTTTTCTGGTAAGAAGAGTCACTATTGTGCTCCCATTGTCATACACAGTGCAAATAGCACTGGCGTCTGTTCCCCCCATGTACAGTGTATTGGACTGAAGAGGAACTACTCTTCTTGTCAGTTTCCTAAGCAGAATTGAACTAGATATGGCCGTATTTGTAGGAATCACAGTTTTTTGTTCTGAGCAAACTCACTGTTCTGGCCCTATAGGAAAACAGTAGAGTAGAAGAGTGCTCTTTTCTCAAAAGCAGAGTGTGTTTCTTGTAAGGCCAGCTAGCGTTTGTTTCCCAGTCCTAAATGGAGTTGAATCACATGCAGTTTTTGGTCCTATGAGCAAGAGTTGTTTTCTGGTAAGGAAAGTCACTCTTGTGCTCCCATTGCCATACACAGTGCAAATAGCACTCGCGTCTGTTCCCAGCAAGTACAGTGTATTGGACTGAAGCGGAGCTGCTGTTCTTGTCAGTTTCCTAAGCAGAGTTGAACTAGATATGGCTCCTGAGTGTAGGAAGCACAGTTCTTTTGTTCTGAGCAAGCTCACTATTCGGACCACATAGGAAATACAGTAGAGTAGAAGAGTGCTCTTTTCTCAAAAGCAGAGTGTGTTTCTTGTAAGGCGAGCTAGTGTTTGTTTCCCAGTCAGAAATGGAGTTGAATCCCATGCAGTTTCTGGTCCTATGAGCCAGAGGTGTTTTCTGATAAGAAGAGTCACTATTGCGCTCCCATTGTCATACAGAGGACAAATAGCACTGGCGTCTGTTCCCTGCATGTACAGTGAATTGGACTGAAGTCGAGCTACTGTTCATGTCAGTTTCCTAAGCAGAGTTGAACTAGATATGGCCCGTGTGTGGAGGAAGCACAGTTCTGTTGTTCTGAGCAAGCTCACTGTTTGGACCCCCTAGGATACACAGTAGAGTAGAAGAGTGCTCTTTTCTCAAAAGCAGAGTGTGTTTCTTGTAAGGCGAGCTAGCGTTTGTTTCCCAGTCCTAAATGGAGTTGAATCACATGCAGTTTCTTGTCCTAAGAGCAAGAGTTGTTTTCTGGTAAGAAGAGTCACTATTGTGCTCCCATTGTCATACACAGTGCAAATAGCACTGGCATCTGTTCCCCCCATGTACAGTGTATTGGACTGAAGAGGAACTACTCTTCTTGTCAGTTTCCTAAGCAGAATTGAACTAGATATGGCCGTATTTGTAGGAATCACAGTTTTTTGTTCTGAGCAAACTCACTGTTCTGGCCCTATATGAAAACAGTAGAGTAGAAGAGTGCTCTTTTCTCAAAAGCAGAGTGTGTTTCTTGTAAGGCCAGCTAGCGTTTGTTTCCCAGTCCTAAATGGAGTTGAATCACATGCAGTTTTTGGTCCTATGAGCAAGAGTTGTTTTCTGGTAAGGAAAGTCACTCTTGTGCTCCCATTGCCATACACAGTGCAAATAGCACTCGCGTCTGTTTCCAGCAAGTACAGTGTATTGGACTGAAGCAGAGCTGCTGTTCTTGTCAGTTTCCTAAGCAGAGTTGAACTAGATATGGCTCCTGAGTGTAGGAAGCACAGTTCTTCTGTTCTGAGCAAGCTCACAGTTCGGACCACATAGGAAATACAGTAGAGTAGAAGAGTGCTCTTTTCTCAAAAGCAGAGTGTGTTTCTTGTAAGGCGAGCTAGTGTTTGTTTCCCAGTCAGAAATGGAGTTGAATCCCATGCAGTTTCTGGTCCTATGAGCCAGAGGTGTTTTCTGATAAGAAGAGTCACTATTGCGCTCCCATTGTCATACAGAGGACAAATAGCACTGGCGTCTGTTCCCTGCACGTACAGTGTATTGGACTGAAGCGGAGCTACTGTTTTTGTCAGTTTCCTAAGCAGAGTTGAACTAGATATGGCCCGTGTGTGGAGGAAGCACAGTTCTGTTGTTCTGAGCAAGCTCACTGTTTGGACCCCATAGGATACACAGCAGAGTAGAAGAGTGCTCTTTTCTCAAAAGCAGAGTGTGTTTCTTGTAAGGCGAGCTAGCGTTTGTTTCCCAGTCCTAAATGGAGTTGAATCACATGCAGTTTCTTGTCCTACGAGCAAGAGTTGTTTTCTGGTAAGAAGAGTCACTATTGTGCTCCCATTGTCATACACAGGGCAAATAGCACTGGCGTCTGTTTCCAGCATGTACAGTGTATTGGACTGAAGAGGATCTACTGTTCTTGTCAGTTTCCTAAGCATAATTGAACTAGATATTGCCGTATTTGTATCAAGCACTGTTCTTTTGTTATGAGCAAGCTCACTGTTCTGGCCCTATGGGAAACACAGTAGAGTAGAAGAGTGCTCTTTTCTCAAAAGCAGAGTGTGTTTCTTGTAAGGCGAGCTAGCATTTGTTTCCCAGTCCTAAATGGAGTTGAATCACATGCAGGTTTTGGTCCTATGAGCAAGAGTTGTTTTCTGGTAAGGAAAGTCATTATTGCGCTCGCATTTCCATACACAGTGCAAATAGCACTGGCGTCTCTTCCCAGCAAGTACAGCGTATTGGACTGAAGCGGAGCTACTGTTCTTGTCAGTTTCCTAAGCAGAGTTGAACTAGATATTGCCCCTGTGTGTAGGAAGCACAGTTCTTTTGTTCTGAGCAAGCGCACTGTTCAGACCACATAGGAAACTCAGTAGAGTAGAAGAGTGCTCTTTTCTGAAAAGCAGAGTGTGTTTCGTGTAAAGCGAGCTAGCATTTGTTTCCCAGTCCTAAATGGAGTTGATTCACATGCAGTTTCTTGTCCTAAGAGCAAGAGTTGTTTTCTGGTAAGAAGAGTCACTATTGTGCTCCCATTGTCATTCACAGGGCAAATAACACTGGCGTCTGTTCCCAGCATGTACAGTGTATTGGACTAAAGAGGAACTACTCTTCTTGTCAGTTTCCTAAGCAGAATTGAACTAGATATGGCCGTATTTGTAGGAATCACAGTTTTTTGTTCTGAGCAAACTCACTGTTCTGGCCCTATAGGAAAACAGTAGAGTAGAAGAGTGCTCTTTTCTCAAAAGCAGAGTGTGTTTCTTGTAAGGCCAGCTAGCGTTTGTTTCCCAGTCCTAAATGGAGTTGAATCACATGCAGTTTTTGGTCCTATGAGCAAGAGTTGTTTTCTGGTAAGGAAAGTCACTCTTGTGCTCCCATTGCCATACACAGTGCAAATAGCACTCGCGTCTGTTCCCAGCAAGTACAGTGTATTGGACTGAAGCGGAGCTGCTGTTCTTGTCAGTTTCCTAAGCAGAGTTGAACTAGATATGGCTCCTGAGTGTAGGAAGCACAGTTCTTTTGTTCTGAGCAAGCTCACTGTTCGGACCACATAGGAAATACAGTAGAGTAGAAGAGTGCTCTTTTCTCAAAAGCAGAGTGTGTTTCTTGTAAGGCGAGCTAGTGTTTGTTTCCCAGTCAGAAATGGAGTTGAATCCCATGCAGTCTCTGGTCCTATGAGCCAGAGGTGTTTTCTGATAAGAAGAGTCACTATTGCGCTCCCATTGTCATACAGAGGACAAATAGCACTGGCGTCTGTTCCCTGCACGTACAGTGTATTGGACTGAAGCGGAGCTACTGTTCTTGTCAGTTTCCTAAGCAGAGTTGAACTAGATATGGCACGTGTGTGGAGGAAGCACAGTTCTGTTGTTCTGAGCAAGCTCACTGTTTGGACCCCATAGGATACACAGCAGAGTAGAAGAGTGCTCTGTTCTCAAAAGCAGAGTGTGTTTCTTGTAAGGCGAGCTAGCGTTTGTTTCCCAGTCCTAAATGGAGTTGAATCACATGCAGTTTCTTGTCCTACGAGCAAGAGTTGTTTTCTGGTAAGAAGAGTCACTATTGTGCTCCCATTGTCATACACAGGGCAAATAGCACTGGCATCTGTTCCCAGCATGTACAGTGTATTGGACTGAGGAGGATCTACGTTTCTTGTCAGTTTCCTAAGCAGAATTGAACTAGATATGGCCGTATTTGTATCAAGCACAGTTCTTTTGTTCTTACCAAGCTCACTGTTCTGGCCCTATAGGAAACACAGTAGAGTAGAAGAGTGCTCTTTTCTCAAAAGCAGAGTGTGTTTCTTGTAAGGCAAGCTAGCGTTTGTTTCCCAGTCCTAAATGGAGTTGAATCACATGCAGGTTTTGGTCCTATGAGCAAGAGTTGTTTTCTGGTAAGGAAAGTCACTCTTGCGCTCCCATTGCCATACACAGTGCAAATAGCACTGGCGTCTGTTCCCTGCACGTACAGTGTATTGGACTGAAGCAGAGCTACTGTTCTTGTCAGTTTCCTAAGCAGAGTTGAACTAGATATGGCCCCTGTGTGTAGGAAGCACTGTTCTTTTGTTCTGAGCAAGCTCACTGTTCAGACCCCATAGGAAACACAGTAGAGTAGAAGAGTGCTCTTTTCTCAAAAGAAGAGTGTGTTTCTTGTAAAGCGAGCTAGCATTTGTTTCCCAGTCCTAAATGGAGTTGAATAACATGCAGTTTCTTGTCCAAAGAGCAAGAGTTGTTTTCTGGTAAGAAGAGTCACTATTGTGCTCCCATTGTCATTCACAGGGCAAATAACACTGGCGTCTGTTCCCAGCATGTAAAATGTATTGGACTGAAGAGGATCTACTGTTCTTTTCAGTTTCCTAAGCATAATTGAACTAGATATGGCCGTATTTGTATGAAGCACAGTTCTTTTGTTCTGAGCAAGCTCACTGTTCTGGCCCTATGGGAAATACAGTAGAGTAGAAGAGTGCTCTTTTCTCAAAAGCAGAGTGTGTTTCTTGTAAGGCGAGCTAGCGTTTGTTTGCCAGTCTTAAATGGAGTTGAATCACATGCGGTTTTTGGTCCTATGAGCAAGAGTTGTTTTCTGATAAGAAGAGTCACTATTGCGCTCCCATTGTCATACAGAGGACAAATAGCACTGGCGTCTGTTCCCTGCACGTACAGTGTATTGGACTGAAGCGGAGCTACTGTTCTTGTCAGTTTCCTAAGCAGAGTTGAACTAGATATGGCACGTGTGTGGAGGAAGCACAGTTCTGTTGTTCTGAGCAAGCTCACTGTTTGGACCCCATAGGATACACAGCAGAGTAGAAGAGTGCTCTTTTCTCAAAAGCAGAGTGTGTTTCTTGTAAGGCGAGCTAGCGTTTGTTTCCCAGTCCTAAATGGAGTTAAATCACATGCAGTTTCTTGTCCTACGAGCAAGAGTTGTTTTCTGGTAAGAAGAGTCACTATTGTGCTCCCATTGTCATACACAGGGCAAATAGCACTGGCATCTGTTCCCAGCATGTACAGTGTATTGGACTGAGGAGGATCTACGGTTCTTGTCAGTTTCCTAAGCAGAATTGAACTAGATATGGCCGTATTTGTATCAAGCACAGTTCTTTTGTTCTTACCAAGCTCACTGTTCTGGCCCTATAGGAAACACAGTAGAGTAGAAGAGTGCTCTTTTCTCAAAAGCAGAGTGTGTTTCTTGTAAGGCAAGCTAGCGTTTGTTTCCCAGTCCTAAATGGAGTTGAATCACATGCAGGTTTTGGTCCTATGAGCAAGAGTTGTTTTCTGGTAAGGAAAGTCACTCTTGCGCTCCCATTGCCATACACAGTGCAAATAGCACTGGCGTCTGTTCCCTGCACGTACAGTGTATTGGACTGAAGCAGAGCTACTGTTCTTGTCAGTTTCCTAAGCAGAGTTGAACTAGATATGGCCCCTGTGTGTAGGAAGCACTGTTCTTTTGTTCTGAGCAAGCTCACTGTTCAGACCCCATAGGAAACACAGTAGAGTAGAAGAGTGCTCTTTTCTCAAAAGAAGAGTGTGTTTCTTGTAAAGCGAGCTAGCATTTGTTTCCCAGTCCTAAATGGAGTTGAATAACATGCAGTTTCTTGTCCAAAGAGCAAGAGTTGTTTTCTGGTAAGAAGAGTCACTATTGTGCTCCCATTGTCATTCACAGGGCAAATAACACTGGCGTCTGTTCCCAGCATGTAAAATGTATTGGACTGAAGAGGATCTACTGTTCTTTTCAGTTTCCTAAGCATAATTGAACTAGATATGGCCGTATTTGTATGAAGCACAGTTCTTTTGTTCTGAGCAAGCTCACTGTTCTGGCCCTATGGGAAACACAGTAGAGTAGAAGAGTGCTCTTTTCTCAAAAGCAGAGTGTGTTTCTTGTAAGGCGAGCTAGCGTTTGTTTGCCAGTCTTAAATGGAGTTGAATCACATGCGGTTTTTGGTCCTATGAGCAAGAGTTGTTTTCTGATAAGAAGAGTCACTATTGCGCTCCCATTGTCATACAGAGGACAAATAGCACTGGCGTCTGTTCCCTGCACGTACAGTGTATTGGACTGAAGCGGAGCTACTGTTCTTGTCAGTTTCCTAAGCAGAGTTGAACTAGATATGGCACGTGTGTGGAGGAAGCACAGTTCTGTTGTTCTGAGCAAGCTCACTGTTTGGACCCCATAGGATACACAGCAGAGTAGAAGAGTGCTCTTTTCTCAAAAGCAGAGTGTGTTTCTTGTAAGGCGAGCTAGCGTTTGTTTCCCAGTCCTAAATGGAGTTGAATCACATGCAGTTTCTTGTCCTACGAGCAAGAGTTGTTTTCTGGTAAGAAGAGTCACTATTGTGCTCCCATTGTCATACACAGGGCAAATAGCACTGGCGTCTGTTCCCAGCATGTACAGTGTATTGGACTGAAGAGGATCTACGGTTCTTGTCAGTTTCCTAAGCAGAATTGAACTAGATATGGCCGTATTTGTATCAAGCACAGTTCTTTTGTTCTTACCAAGCTCACTGTTCTGGCCCTATAGGAAACACAGTAGAGTAGAAGAGTGCTCTTTTCTCAAAAGCAGAGTGTGTTTCTTGTAAGGCAAGCTAGCGTTTGTTTCCCAGTCCTAAATGGAGTTGAATCACATGCAGGTTTTGGTCCTATGAGCAAGAGTTGTTTTCTGGTAAGGAAAGTCACTCTTGCGCTCCCATTGCCATACACAGTGCAAATAGCACTGGCGTCTGTTCCCTGCACGTACAGTGTATTGGACTGAAGCAGAGCTACTGTTCTTGTCAGTTTCCTAAGCAGAGTTGAACTAGATATGGCCCCTGTGTGTAGGAAGCACTGTTCTTTTGTTCTGAGCAAGCTCACTGTTCAGACCCCATAGGAAACACAGTAGAGTAGAAGAGTGCTCTTTTCTCAAAAGAAGAGTGTGTTTCTTGTAAAGCGAGCTAGCATTTGTTTCCCAGTCCTAAATGGAGTTGAATAACATGCAGTTTCTTGTCCAAAGAGCAAGAGTTGTTTTCTGGTAAGAAGAGTCACTATTGTGCTCCCATTGTCATTCACAGGGCAAATAACCCTGGCGTCTGTTCCCAGCATGTACAATGTATTGGACTGAAGAGGATCTACTGTTCTTTTCAGTTTCCTAAGCATAATTGAACTAGATATGGCCGTATTTGTATGAAGCACAGTTCTTTTGTTCTGAGCAAGCTCACTGTTCTGGCCCTATGGGAAACACAGTAGAGTAGAAGAGTGCTCTTTTCTCAAAAGCAGAGTGTGTTTCTTGTAAGGCGAGCTAGCGTTTGTTTGCCAGTCCTAAATGGAGTTGAATCACATGCGGTTTTTGGTCCTATGAGCAAGAGTTGTTTTCTGGTAAGGAAAGTCATTATTGCGCTCGCATTTCCATACACAGTGCAAATAGCACTGGCGTCTGTTCCCAGCAAGTACAGTGTATTGGACTGACGCGGAGCTACTGTTCTTTTCAGTTTCCTAAGCAGAGTTGAACTAGATATGGCCCCTGTGTGTAGGAAGCACAGTTCTTTTGTTCTGAGCAAGCTCACTGTTCGGACCACATAGGAAATACAGTAGAGTAGAAGAGTGCTCCTTTCTCAAAAGCAGAGTGTGTTTCTTGTAAGGCGAGCTAGTGTTTGTTTCCCAGTCAGAAATGGAGTTGAATCCCATGCAGTTTCTGGTCCTATGAGCCAGAGTTGTTTTCTGGTAAGAAGAGTCACTATTGCGCTCCCATTGTCATACAGAGGACAAATAGCACTGGCGTCTGTTCCCTGCACGTACAGTGTATTGGACTGAAGCGGAGCTACTGTTCTTGTCAGTTTCCTAAGCAGAGTTGAACTAGATATGGCCCGTGTGTGGAGGAAGCACAGTTCTGTTGTTCTGAGCAAGCTCACTGTTCGGACCCCATAGGATACACAGCAGAGTAGAAGAGTGCTCTTTTCTCAAAAGCAGAGTGTGTTTCTTGTTAGGCGAGCTAGCATTTGTTTCCCAGTCCTAAATGGAGTTGAATCACATGCAGTTTCTTGTCCTACGAGCAAGAGTTGTTTTCTGGTAAGAAGAGTCACTATTGTGCTCCCATTGTCATACACAGGGCAAATAGCACTGGCTTCTGTTCCCAGCATGTACACTGTATTGGACAGAAGAGGATCTACTGTTCTTGTCAGTTTCCTAAGCAGAATTGAACTAGATATGGCCGTATTTGTAGGAATCACAGTTCTTTTCTTCTGAGCAAACTCACTGTTCTGGCCCTATAGGAAAAACAGTAGAGTAGAAGAGTGCTCTTTTCTCAAAAGCAGAGTGTGTTTCTTGTAAGGCGAGCTAGCGTTTGTTTCCCAGTCCTAAATGGAGTTGAATCACATGCAGGTTTTGGTCCTATGAGCAAGAGTTGTTTTCTGGTAAGGAAAGTCACTCTTGCGCTCCCATTGCCATACACAGTGCAAATAGCACTGGCGTCTGTTCCCTGCACGTACAGTGTATTGGACTGAAGCAGAGCTACTGTTCTTGTCAGTTTCCTAAGCAGAGTTGAACTACATATGGCCCCTGTGTGTATGAAGCACAGTTCTTTTGTTCTGACCAAGCTCACTGTTCAGACCCCATAGGAAACACAGGAGAGTAGAAGAGTGCTCTTTTCTCAAAAGAAGAGTGTGTTTCTTGTAAAGCGAGCTAGCATTTGTTTCCCAGTCCTAAATGGAGTTGAATCACATGCAGTTTCTTGTCCTAAGAGCAAGAGTTGTTTTCTGGTAAGAAGAGTCACTATTGTGCTCCCATTGTCATTCACAGGGCAAATAACACTGGCGTCTGTTCCCAGCATGTACACTGTATTGGACTGAAGAGGATCTACTCTTCTTTTCAGTTTCCTAAGCATAATTGAACTAGATATGGGCGTATTTGTATGAAGCACAGCTCTTTTGTTCTGACCTAGCTCACTGTTCTGGCCCTATAGGAAGCACAGTAGAGTAGAAGAGTGCTCTTTTCTCAAAAGCAGAGTGTGTTTCTTGTAAGGCGATCTAGCGTTTGTTTCCCAGTCCTAAATGGAGTTGAATCACATGCAGGTTTTGGTCCTATGAGCAAGAGTTGTTTTCTGGTAAGGAAAGTCACTCTTGCGCTCCCATTGCCATACACAGTGCAAATAGCACTGGCGTCTGTTCCCTGCACGTACAGTGTATTGGACTGAAGCAGAGCTACTGTTCTTGTCAGTTTCCTAAGCAGAGTTGAACTAGATATGGCCCCTGTGTGTAGGAAGCACAGTTCTTTTGTTCTGAGCAAGCTCACTGTTCGGACCACATAGGAAATACAGTAGAGTAGAAGAGTGCTCTTTCTCAAAAGCAGAGTGTGTTTCTTGTAAGGCGAGCTAGTGTTTGTTTCCCAGTCAGAAATGGAGTTGAATCCCATGCAGTTTCTGGTCCTACAAGCAGGAGTTGCTTTCTGGTAAGAAGAGTCACTATTGTGCTCCCATTGTCATACACAGGGCAAATAGCACTGGCGTCTGTTCCCAGCATGTACAGTGTATTGGACTGAAGAGGATATACTGTTCTTGTCAGTTTCCTAAGCAGAATTGAACTAGATATGGCCGTATTTGTAGAAATCACAGTTCTTTTGTTCTGAGCAAACTCACTGTTCTGGCTCTATAGGAAAATCAGTAGAGTAGAAGAGTGCTCTTTTCTCAAATACAAAGTGTGTTTCTTGTAAGGCCACCTAGCGTTTGTTTCCCAGTCCTAAATGGAGTTGAATCACATGCAGTTTTTGGTCCTATGAGCAAGAGTTTTTTACTGGTAAGGAAAGTCACTCTTGCGCTCCCATTGCCATACACAGTGCAAATAGCACTCGCGTCTGTTCCCAGCAATTACAGTGTATTGGACTGAAGCGGAGCTACTGTTCTTGTCAGTTTTCTAAGCATAGTTGAACTAGATATGGCCCCTGTGTGTAGGAAGCACTGTTCTTTTGTTCTGAGCAAGCTCACTGTTCAGACCCCATAGGAAACACAGTAGAGTAGAAGAGTGCTCTTTTCTCAAAAGAAGAGTGTGTTTCTTGTAAAGCGAGCTAGCATTTGTTTCCCGGTCCTAAATGGAGTTGAATAACATGCAGTTTCTTGTCCAAAGAGCAAGAGTTGTTTTCTGGTAAGAAGAGTCACTATTGTGCTCCCATTGTCATTCACAGGGCAAATAACACTGGCGTCTGTTCCCAGCATGTACAATGTATTGGACTGAAGAGTATCTACTGTTCTTTTCAGTTTCCTAAGCATAATTGAACTAGATATGGCCGTATTTGTATGAAGCACAGTTCTTTTGTTCTGAGCAAGCTCACTGTTCTGGCCCTATGGGAAACACAGTAGAGTAGAAGAGTGCTCTTTTCTCAAATGCAGAGTGTGTTTCTTGTAAGGCGAGCTAGCGTTTGTTTCCCAGTACTAAATGGAGTTGAATAACATGCAGTTTGTTGTCCAAAGAGCAAGAGTTGTTTTCTGGTAAGGAAAGTCATTATTGCGCTCGCATTTCCATACACAGTGCAAATAGCACTGGCGTCTGTTCCCAGCAAGTACAGTGTATTGGACTGAAGTGGAGCTACTGTTCTTGTCAGTTTCCTAAGCCGAATTGAACTAGATATGGCCGTATTTGTAGGAATCACAGTTCTTTTGTTCTGAGCAAACTCACTGTTCTGGCCCTAGGAAAAACAGTAGAGTAGAAGAGTGCTCTTTTCTCAAAAGCAGAGTGTGTTTCTTGTAAGGCGAGCTAGCGTTTGTTTCCCAGTCCTAAATGGAGTTGAATCACATGCAGGTTTTGGTCCTATGAGCAAGAGTTGTTTTCTGGTAAGGAAAGTCATTATTGCGCTCGCATTTCCATACACAGTACAAATAGCACTCGCGTCTGTTCCAAACAAGAGCAGTGTATTGGACTGAAGCAGAGCTACTGTTCTTGTCAGTTTCCTAAGCAGAGTTAAACTAGATATTGCCCCTGTGTGTAGGAAGCACAGTTCTTTTGTTCTGAGCAAGCTCACTGTTCAGACCCCATAGGAAACACAGTAGAGTAGAAGAGTGCTCTTTTCTCAAAAGCAGAGTGTGTTTCTTGTAAAGCAAGCTAGCATTTGTTTCCCAGTCCTAAATGGAGTTGAATCACATGCAGTTTCTTGTCCTAAGAGCAAGAGTTGTTTTCTGGTAAGAAAAGTCACTATTGTGCTCCCATTATCATTCACAGGGCAAATAACACTGGCGTCTGTTCCCAGGATGTACAATGTATTGGACTGAAGAGGATCTACTGTTCTTTTCAGTTTCCTAAGATAATTGAACTAGATATGGCCGTATTTTTATGAATCACAGTTCTTTTGTTCTGAGCAAGCTCACTGTTCTGGCCCTATGGGAAACACAGTAGAGTAGAAGAGTGCTCTTTTCTCAAAAGCAGAGTGTGTTTCTTGTAAGGCGAGCTAGCGTTTGTTTCCCAGTCCTAAATGGAGTTGAATCACATGCAGTTTTTGGTCCTATGAGCAAGAGTTGTTTTCTGCTAAGGAAAGTCACTCTTGCGCTCCCATTGCCATACACAGTGCAAATAGCACTCGTGTCTGTTCCCAGCAAGTACAGTGTATTGGACTGAAGCGGAGCTACTGTTCTTGTCAGTTTCCTAAGCAGAGTTGAACTAGATATGGCCCCTGTGTGTAGGAAGCACAGTTCTTTTGTTCTGAGCAAGCTCACTGTTCGGACCACATAGGAAATACAGTAGAGTAGAAGAATGCTCTTTTCTCAAAAGCAGAGTGTGTTTTTTGTAAGGCGAGCTAGTGTTTGTTTCCCAGTCAGAAATGGAGTTGATTCCCATGCAGTTTCTGGTCCTACGAGCAAGAGGTGTTTTCTCATAAGAAGAGTCACTATTGCGCTCCCATTGTCATACAGAGGACAAATAGCACTGGCGTCTGTTCCCTGCATGTACAGTGTATTGGACTGAAGTGGAGCTACTGTTCATGTCAGTTTCCTAAGCAGAGTTGAACTAGATATGGCCCGTGTGTGGAGGAAGCACAGTTCTGTTGTTCTGAGCAAGCACACTGTTTCGAATCCCTAGGATACACAGTACAGTAGAAGAGTGCTCTTTTCTCAAAATCAGAGTGTGTTTCTTGTAAGGCGAGCTAGCGTTTGTTTCCCAGTCCTAAATGGAGTTGAATCTCATGCAGTTTCTTGTCCTACAAGCAAGAGTTGTTTTCTGGTAAGAAGAGTCACTATTGTGCTCCCATTGTCATACACAGGGCAAATAGCACTGGCGTCTGTTCCCAGCATGTACAGTGTATTGGACTGAAGAGGAACTACTGTTCTTGTCAGTTTCCTAAGCAGAATTGAACTAGATATGGCCGTATTTGTAGGAATCACAGTTCTTTTGTTCTGAGCAAACTCACTGTTCTGGCCCTATAGGAAAAACAGTAGAGTAGAAGAGTGCTCTTTTCTCAAAAGCAGAGTGTGTTTCTTGTAAGGCGAGCTAACATTTGTTTCCCAGTCCTAAATGGAGTTGAATCACATGCAGTTTTTGGTCCTATGAGCAAGAGTTGTTTTCTGGTAAGGAAAGTCACTCTTGCGCTCCCATTGCCATACACAGTGCAAATAGCACTCGCGTCTGTTCCCAGCAATTACAGTGTATTGGACTGAGGCGGAGCTACTGTTCTTTTCAGTTTTCTAAGCAGAGTTGAACTAGATATGGCCCCTGTGTGTAGGAAGCACTGTTCTTTTGTTCTGAGCAAGCTCACTGTTCAGACCCCATAGGAAACACAGTAGAGTAGAAGAGTGCTCTTTTCTCAAAAGCAGAGTGTGTTTCTTGTAAGGCGAGCTAGTGTTTGTTTCCCAGTCCTAAATGGAGTTGAATCACATGCAGGTTTTGGTCCTATGAGCAAGAGTTGTTTTCTGGTAAGGAAAGTCATTATTGCGCTCGCATTTCCATACACAGTGCAAATAGCACTGGCGTCTGTTCCCAGCAAGTACAGTGTATTGGACTGAAGAGGATCTACTGTTCTTTTCCGTTTCCTAAGCATAATTGAACTAGATATGGCCGTATTTGTATGAAGCACAGTTCTTTTGTTCTGACCAAGCTCACTGTTCTGGCCCTATAGGAAACACAGTAGAGTAGAAGAGTGCTCTTTTCTCAAAAGCAGAGTGTGTTTCTTGTAAGGCGAGCTAGCGTTTGTTTCCCATTCCTAAATGGAGTTGAATCACATGCAGGTTTTGGTCCTATGAGCAAGAGTTGTTTTCTGGTAAGGAAAGTCATTCTTGCGCTCCCATTGCCATACACAGTGCAAAAAGCACTCGCGTCTGTTCCCAGCAAGTACAGTGTATTGGACTGAAGCAGAGCTACTGTTCTTGTCAGTTTCCTAAGCAGAGTTGAACTAGATATGGCCCCTGTCTGTAGGAAGCACAGTTCTTTTCTTCTGAGCAAGCTCACTGTTCAGACCACATAGGAAATACAGTATAGTAGAAGAGTGCTCTTTTCTCAAAAGCAGAGTGTGTTTCTTGTAAGGCGAGCTAGTGTTTGTTACCCAGTCAGAAATGGAGTTGAATCCCATGCAGTTTCTGGTCCTACGAGCAAGTGGTGTTTTCTGATAAGAAGAGTCACTATTGTGCTCACATTGTCATACAGAGGACAAATAGCACTGGCGTCTGTTCCCTGCATGTACAGTGTATTGGACTGAAGTGGAGCTAATGTTCATGTCAGTTTCCTAAGTAGAGTTGAACTAGATATGGCCCGTGTGTGGAGGAAGCACAGTTCTGTTGTTCTGAGCAAGCTCACTGTTTGGACCTCCTAGGATACACAGTAGAATAGAAGAGTGCTCTTTTCTCAAAATCAGAGTGTGTTTCTTGTAAGGCGAGCTAACGTTTGTTTCCCAGTCCTAAATGGAGTTGAATCACATGCAGTTTCTTGTCCTACAAGCAAGAGTTGTTTTCTGGTAAGAAGAGTCACTATTGTGCTCCCATTGTCATACACAGGGCAAATAGCACTGGCGTCTCTTCCCAGCATGTACAGTGTATTGGACTGAAGAGGAACTACTGTTCTTGTCAGTTTCCTAAGCAGAATTGAACTAGATATGGCCGTATTTGTAGGAATCACAGTTCTTTTGTTCTGAGCAAACTCACTGTTCTGGCCCTATAGGAAAAACAGTAGAGTAGAAGAGTGCTCTTTTCTCAAAAGCAGAGTGTGTTTCTTGTAAGGCAAGCTAGCATTTGTTTCCCAGTCCTAAATGGAGTTGAATCACATGCAGTTTTTGGTCCTATGAGCAAGAGTTGTTTTCTGGTAAGGAAAGTCACTCTTGTGCTCCCATTGCCATACACAGTGCAAATAGCACTCGCGTCTGTTCCCAGCAATTACAGTGTATTGGACTGAAGCAGAGCTACTGTTCTTTTCAATTTTCTAAGCAGAGTTGAATTAGATATGGCCCCTGTGTGTAGGAAGCACTGTTCTTTTGTTCTGACCAAGCTCACTGTTCTGACCCCATAGGAAACACAGTAGAGTAGAAGAGTGCTCTTTTCTCAAAAGCAGAGTGTGTTTCTTGTAAGGCGAGCTAGCCTTTGTTTCCCAGTCCTAAATGGAGTTGAATCACATGCAGGTTTTGGTCCTATGAGCAAGAGTTGTTTTCTGGTAAGGAAAGTCATTATTGCGCTCGCATTTCCATACACAGTGCAAATAGCACTGGCGTCTGTTCCCAGCAAGTACAGTGTATTGGACTGAAGCGGAGCTACTGTTCTTGTCAGTTTCCTAAGCAGAGTTGAACTAGATATTGCCCCTGTGTGTAGGAAGCACAGTTCTTTTGTTCTGAGCAAGCTCACTGTTCAGACCCCTTAGGAAACACAGTAGAGTAGAAGAGAGCTCTTTTCTCAAAAGCAGAGTGTGTTTCTTGTAAAGCGAGCTAGCATTTGTTTCTCAGTCCTAAACGGAGTTGAATCCCATGCAGTTTCTTGTCCTAAGAGCAAGAGTTGTTTTCTGGTAAGAAGAGTCACTATTGTGCTCCCATTGTCATTCACAGGGCAAATAACACTGGCGTCTTTTCCCAGCATGTACACTGTATTGGACTGAAGAGGATCTACTGTTCTTTTCCGTTTCCTAAGAATAATTGAACTAGATATGGCCGTATTTGTATGAAGCACAGTTCTTTTGTTCTGACCAAGCTCACTGTTCTGGCCCTATAGGAAACACAGTAGAGTAGAAGAGTGCTCTTTTCTCAAAAGCAGAGTGTGTTTCTTGTAAGCGAGCTAGCGTTTGTTTCCCAGTCCTAAATGGAGTTGAATCACATGCAGGTTTTGGTCCTATGAGCAATAGTTGTTTTCTGGTAAGGAAAGTCATTCTTGCGCTTCCATTGCCATACACAGTGCAAATAGCACTCGCGTCTGTTCCCAGCAATTACAGTGTATTGGACTGAAGCAGAGCTACTGTTCTTGTCAGTTTCCTAAGCAGAGTTGAACTAGATATTGCCCCTGTGTGTAGGAAGCACAGATCTTTGTTCTGAGCAAGCTCACTGTTCAGACCCCATAGGAAACACAGTAGAGTAGAAGAGTGCTCTTTTCTCAAAAGCAGAGTGTGTTTCTTGTAAGGCGAGCTAGTGTTTGTTTCCCAGTCAGAAATGGAGTTGAATCCCATGCAGTTTTTGGTCCTATGAGCCAGAGGTATTTTCTGATAAGAAGAGTCACTATTGTGCTCCCATTGTCATACAGAGGACAAATAGCACTGGCGTCTGTTCCCTGCATGTACAGTGTATTTGACTGAAGTGGAGCTACTGTTCATGTCAGTTACCTAAGCAGAGTTGAACTAGATATGGCCCGGGTTTGGAGGAAGCACAGTTTTGTTGTTCTGAGCAAGCTCACTGTTTGGACCCGCTAGGATACACAGTAGAGTAGAAGAGTGCTCTTTTCTCAAAATCAGAGTGTGTTTCTTGTAAGGCGAGCTAGCGTTTGTTTCCCAGTCCTAAATGGAGTTGAATCACATGCAGTTTCTTGTCCTACAAGCAAGAGTTGTTTTCTGGTAAGAACAGTCACTATTGTGCTCCCTTTGTCATACACAGGGCAAATAGCACTGGCGTCTGTTCCCAGCATGTACAGTGTATTGGACTGAAGAGGAACTACTGTTCTTGTCAGTTTCCTAAGCAGAATTGAACTAGATATGGCCGTATTTGTAGGAATCACAGTTCTTTTGTTCTGAGAAAACTCACTGTTCTGGCCCTATAGGAAAAACAGTAGAGTAGAAGAGTGCTCTTTTCTCAAAAGCAGAGTGTGTTTCTTGTAAGGCGAGCTAGCATTTGTTTCCCAGTCCTAAATGGAGTTGAATCACATGCAGTTTTTGGTCCTATGAGCAAGAGTTGTTTTCTGGTAAGGAAAGTCACTCTTGCGCTCCCATTGCCATACACAGTGCAAATAGCACTCGCGTCTGTTCCCAGCAATTACAGTGTATTGGACTGAAGCGGAGCTACTGTTCTTTTCAGTTTTCTAAGCAGAGTTGAACTAGATATGGCCCCTGTGTGTAGGAAGCTCTGTTCTTTTGTTCTGAGCAAGCTCACTGTTCAGACCCCATAGGAAACACAGTAGAGTATAAGAGTGCTCTTTTCTCAAAAGCAGAGTGTGTTTCTTGTAAGGCGAGCTAGCGTTTGTTTCCCAGTCCTAAATGGAGTTGAATCACATGCAGGTTTTGGTCCTATGAGCAAGAGTTGTTTTCTGGTAAGGAAAGTCATTATTGTGCTCGCATTTCCAAACACAGTGCAAATAGCACTAGCGTCTGTTGCCAGCAAGTACAGTGTATTGGACTGAAGCGGAGCTACTGTTCTTGTCAGTTTCCTAAGCAGAGTTGAACTAGATATTGCCCCTGTGTGTAGGAAGCACAGTTCTTTTGTTCTGAGCAAGCTCACTGTTCAGACCCCTTAGGAAACACAGTAGAGTAGAAGAGAGCTCTTTTCTCAAAAGCAGAGTTTGTTTCTTGTAAAGCGAGCTAGCATTTGTTTCACGGTCCTAAATGGAGTTGAATCACATGCAGTTTCTTGTCCTAAGAGCAAGAGTTGTTTTCTGGTAAGAAGAGTCACTATTGTGCTCCAATTGTCATTCACAGGGCAAATAACACTGGCGTCTGTTCCCAGCATGTACACTGTATTGGACTGAAAAGGATCTACTGTTCTTTTCCTTTTCCTAAGCATAATTGAACTAGATATGGCCGTATTTGTATGAAGCACAGTTCTTTTGTTCTGACCAAGCTCACTGTTCTGGCCCTATAGGAAACACAGTAGAGTAGAAGAGTGCTCTTTTCTCAAAAGCAGAGTGTGTTTCTTGTAAGGCGAGCTAGCGTTTGTTTCCCCGTCCTAAATGGAGTTGAATCACATGCAGTTTTTGGTCCTATGAGCAAGAGTTGTTTTCTGGTAAGGAAAGTCACTCTTGCGCTCCCATTGCCATACACAGTGCAAATAGCACTCGCGTCTGTTCCCAGCAAGTACAGTGTATTGGATTGAAGCAGAGCTACTGTTCTTGTCAGTTTCCTAAGCAGAGTTGAACTAGATATGGCCCCTGTGTGTAGGAAGCACAGTTCTTTTGTTCTGAGCAAGCTCACTGTTCGGACCACATAGGAAATACAGTAGAGTAGAAGAGTGCTCTTTTCTCAAAAGCAGAGTGTGTTTCTTGTAAGGCGAGCTAGTGTTTGTTTCCCAGTCAGAAATGGAGTTGAATCCCATGCAGTTTCTGGTCCTACGAGCAAGAGGTGTTTTCTGATAAGAAGAGTCACTATTGTGCTCCCATTGTCATACAGAGGACAAATAGCACTGGCGTCTGTTCCCTGCATGTACAGTGTATTGGACTGAAGTGGAGCTACTGTTCATGTCAGTTTCCTAAGCAGAGTTGAACTAGATATGGCCCGTGTGTGGAGGAAGCACAGTTCTGTTGTTCTGAGCAAGCTCACTGTTTGGACCCCCTAGGATACACAGTAGAGTAGAAGAGTGCTCTTTTCTCAAAAGCAGAGTGTGTTTCTTGTAAGGCGAGCTAGCGTTTGTTTCCCAGTCCTAAATGGAGTTGAATCACATGCAGTTTCTTGTCCTAAAAGCAAGAGTTGTTTTCTGGTAAGAAGAGTCACTATTGTGCTCCCATTGTCATTCACAGGGCAAATAACACTGGCGTCTGTTCCCAGCATGTACACTGTATTGGACTGAAGAGGATCTACGGTTCTTTTCAGTTTCCTAAGCATAATTGAACTAGATATGGCGGTATTTGTATGAAGCACAGTTCTTTTGTTCTGACCAAGCTCACTGTTCTGGCCCTATAGAAAACACAGTAGAGTAGAAGAGTGCTCTTTTCTCAAAAGCAGAGTGTGTTTCTTGTAAGGCGAGCTAGCGTTTGTTTCCCAGTCCTAAATGGAGTTGAATCACATGCAGTTTTTGGTCCTATGAGCAAGAGTTGTTTTCTGGTAAGGAAAGTCACTCTTGCGCTCCCATTGCCATACACAGTGCAAATAGCACTCGCGTCTGTTCCCAGCAAGTACAGTGTATTGGACTGAAGCAGAGCTACTGTTCTTGTCAGTTTCCTAAGCAGAGTTGAACTAGATATGGCCCCTGTGTGTAGGAAGCACAGTTCTTTTGTTCTGAGCAAGCTCACTGTTCGGACCACATAGGAAATAGAGTAGAGTAGAAGAGTGCTCTTTTCTCAAAAGCAGAGTGTGTTTCTTGTAAGGCGAGCTAGTGTTTGTTTCCCAGACAGAAATGGAGTTGAATCCCATGCAGTTTCTGGTCCTACGAGCAAGAGGTGTTTTCTGATAAGAAGAGTCACTATTGTGCTCCCATTGTCATACACAGGGCAAATAACACTGGCGTCTGTTCCCTGCATGTACAGTGTATTGGACTGAAGTGGAGCTACTGTTCATGTCAGTTTCCTAAGCAGAGTTGAACTAGATATGGCCCGTGTGTGGAGGAAGCACGGTTCTGTTGTTCTGAGCAAGCTCACTGTTCGGACCCCATAGGATACACAGCAGAGTAGAAGAGTGCTCTTTTCTCAAAAGCAGAGTGTGTTTCTTGTAAGGCGAGCTAGCGTTTGTTTCCCAGTCCTAAATGGAGTTGAATCACATGCAGTTCCTTGTCCTACGAGCAAGAGTTGTTTTCTGGTAAGAAGAGTCACTATTGTGCTCCCATTGTCATACACAGGGCAAATAACACTGGCGTCTGTTCCCAGCATGTACAGTGTATTGGACTGAAGAGGATCTACTGTTCTTGTCAGTTTCCTAAGCAGAATTGAACTAGATATGGCCGTATTTGTAGGAATCACAGTTCTTTTGTTCTGAGCAAACTCACTGTTCTGGCCCTATAGGAAAAACAGTAGAGTAGAAGAGTGCTCTTTTCTCAAAAGCAGAGTGTGTTTCTTGTAAGGCGAGCTAGCGTTTGTTTCCCAGTCCTAAATGGAGTTGAATCACATGCAGTTTTTGGTCCTATGAGCAAGAGTTGTTTTCTGGTAAGGAAAGTCATTATTGCGCTCGTATTTCCATACACAGTGCAAATAGCACTCGCGTCTGTTCCCAGCAATTACAGTGTATTGGACTGAAGCAGAGCTACTGTTCTTTTCAATTTTCTAAGCACAGTTGAATTAGATATGGCCCCTGTGTGTAGGAAGCACTGTTCTTTTGTTCTGAGCAAGCTCACTGTTCTGACCCCATAGGAAACACAGTAGAGTAGAAGAGTGCTCTTTTCTCAAAAGCAGAGTGTGTTTCTTGTAAGGCGAGCTAGCGTTTGTTTCCCAGTCCTAAATGGAGTTGAATCACATGCAGGTTTTGGTCCTATGAGCAAGAGTTGTTTTCTGGTAAGGAAAGTCATTATTGCGCTCGCATTTCCATACACAGTGCAAATAGCACTGGCGTCTGTTCCCAGCAAGTACAGTGTATTGGACTGAAGCGGAGCTACTGTTCTTGTCAGTTTCCTAAGCAGAGTTGAACTAGATATTGCCCCTGTGTGTAGGAAGCACAGTTCTTTTGTTCTGAGCAAGCTCACTGTTCGGACCCCTTAGGAAACACAGTAGAGTAGAAGAGAGCTCTTTTCTCAAAAGCAGAGTGTGTTTCTTGTAAAGCGAGCTAGCATTTGTTTCCCAGTCCTAAACGGAGTTGAATCCCATGCAGTTTCTTGTCCTAAGAGCAAGAGTTGTTTTCTGGTAAGAAGAGTCACTATTGTGCTCCCATTGTCATTCACAGGGCAAATAACACTGGCGTCTTTTCCCAGCATGTACACTGTATTGGACTGAAGAGGATCTACTGTTCTTTTCCGTTTCCTAAGAATAATTGAACTAGATATGGCCGTATTTGTATGAAGCACAGTTCTTTTGTTCTGACCAAGCTCACTGTTCTGGCCCTATAGGAAACACAGTAGAGTAGAAGAGTGCTCTTTTCTCAAAAGCAGAGTGTGTTTCTTGTAAGCGAGCTAGCGTTTGTTTCCCAGTCCTAAATGGAGTTGAATCACATGCAGGTTTTGGTCCTATGAGCAATAGTTGTTTTCTGGTAAGGAAAGTCATTCTTGTGCTTCCATTGCCATACACAGTGCAAATAGCACTCGCGTCTGTTCCCAGCAATTACAGTGTATTGGACTGAAGCAGAGCTACTGTTCTTGTCAGTTTCCTAAGCAGAGTTGAACTAGATATTGCCCCTGTGTGTAGGAAGCACAGATCTTTGTTCTGAGCAAGCTCACTGTTCAGACCCCATAGGAAACACAGTAGAGTAGAAGAGTGCTCTTTTCTCAAAAGCAGAGTGAGTTTCTTGTAAGGCGAGCTAGCGTTTGTTTCCCAGTCCTAAATGGAGTTGAATCACATGCAGTTTCTTGTCCTAAAAGCAAGAGTTGTTTTCTGGTAAGAAGAGTCACTATTGTGCTCCCATTGTCATACACAGGGCAAATAGCACTGGCGTCTGTTCCCAGCATGTACAGTGTATTGGACTGAAGAGGAACTACTGTTCTTGTCAGTTTCCTAAGCAGAATTGAACTAGATATGGCCGTATTTGTAGGAATCACAGTTCTTTTGTTCTGAGCAAACTCACTGTTCTGGCCCTATAGGAAAAACAGTAGAGTAGAAGAGTGCTCTTTTCTCAAAAGCAGAGTGTGTTTCTTGTAAGGCGAGCTAGCATTTGTTTCCCAGTCCTAAATGGAGTTGAATCACATGCAGTTTTTGGTCCTATGAGCAAGAGTTTTTTTCTGGTAAGGAAAGTCACTCTTGCGCTCCCATTGCCATACACAGTGCAAATAGCACTAGCGTCTGTTCCCAGCAATTACAGTGTATTGGACTGAAGCGGAGCTACTGTTCTTTTCAGTTTTCTAAGCAGAGTTGAACTAGATATGGCCCCTGTGTGTAGGAAGCACTGTTCTTTTGTTCTGAGCAAGCTCACTGTTCAGACCCCATAGGAAACACAGTAGAGTAGAAGAGTGCTCTTTTCTCAAAAGCAGAGTGTGTTTCTTGTAAAGCGAGCTAGCATTTGTTTCACAGTCCTAAATGGAGTTGAGTCACATGCAGTTTCTTGTCCTAAGAGCAAGAGTTGTTTTCTGGTAAGAAGAGTCACTATTGTGCTCCCATTGTCATTCACAGGGCAAATAACACTGGCGTCTGTTCCCAGCATGTACACTGTATTGGACTGAAGAGGATCTACGGTTCTTTTCAGTTTCCTAAGCATAATTGAACTAGATATGGCGGTATTTGTATGAAGCACAGTTCTTTTGTTCTGAGCAAGCTCACTGTTCAGACCCCATAGGAAACACAGTAGAGTAGAAGAGTGCTCTTTTCTCAAAAGCAGAGTGTGTTTCTTGTAAGCGAGCTAGCGTTTGTTTCCCAGTCCTAAATGGAGTTGAATCACATGCAGGTTTTGGTCCTATGAGCAATAGTTGTTTTCTGGTAAGGAAAGTCATTCTTGTGCTTCCATTGCCATACACAGTGCAAATAGCACTCGCGTCTGTTCCCAGCAATTACAGTGTATTGGACTGAAGCAGAGCTACTGTTCTTGTCAGTTTCCTAAGCAGAGTTGAACTAGATATTGCCCCTGTGTGTAGGAAGCACAGATCTTTGTTCTGAGCAAGCTCACTGTTCAGACCCCATAGGAAACACAGTAGAGTAGAAGAGTGCTCTTTTCTCAAAAGCAGAGTGTGTTTCTTGTAAGGCGAGCTAGTGTTTGTTTCCCAGTCAGAAATGGAGTTGAATCCCATGCAGTTTTTGGTCCTATGAGCCAGAGGTGTTTTCTGATAAGAAGAGTCACTATTGTGCTCCCATTGTCATACAGAGGACAAATAGCACTGGCGTCTGTTCCCTGCATGTACAGTGTATTGGACTGAAGTGGAGCTACTGTTCATGTCAGTTACCTAAGCAGAGTTGAACTAGATATGGCCCGTGTTTGGAGGAAGCACAGTTTTGTTGTTCTGAGCAAGCTCACTGTTTGGACCCGCTAGGATACACAGTAGAGTAGAAGAGTGCTCTTTTCTCAAAATCAGAGTGTGTTTCTTGTAAGGCGAGCTAGCGTTTGTTTCCCAGTCCTAAATGGAGTTGAATCACATGCAGTTTCTTGTCCTACAAGCAAGAGTTGTTTTCTGGTAAGAACAGTCACTATTGTGCTCCCTTTGTCATACACAGGGCAAATAGCACTGGCGTCTGTTCCCAGCATGTACAGTGTATTGGACTGAAGAGGAACTACTGTTCTTGTCAGTTTCCTAAGCAGAATTGAACTAGATATGGCCGTATTTGTAGGAATCACAGTTCTTTTGTTCTGAGCAAACTCACTGTTCTGGCCCTATAGGAAAAACAGTAGAGTAGAAGAGTGCTCTTTTCTCAAAAGCAGAGTGTGTTTCTTGTAAGGCGAGCTAGCATTTGTTTCCCAGTCCTAAATGGAGTTGAATCACATGCAGTTTTTGGTCCTATGAGCAAGAGTTGTTTTCTGGTAAGGAAAGTCACTCTTGCGCTCCCATTGCCATACACAGTGCAAATAGCACTCGCTTCTGTTCCCAGCAATTACAGTGTATTGGACTGAAGCGGAGCTACTGTTCTTTTCAGTTTTCTAAGCAGAGTTGAACTAGATATGGCCCCTGTGTGTAGGAAGCTCTGTTCTTTTGTTCTGAGCAAGCTCACTGTTCAGACCCCATAGGAAACACAGTAGAGTATAAGAGTGCTCTTTTCTCAAAAGCAGAGTGTGTTTCTTGTAAGGCGAGCTAGCGTTTGTTTCCCAGTCCTAAATGGAGTTGAATCACATGCAGGTTTTGGTCCTATGAGCAAGAGTTGTTTTCTGGTAAGGAAAGTCATTATTGCGCTCGCATTTCCAAACACAGTGCAAATAGCACTAGCGTCTGTTGCCAGCAAGTACAGTGTATTGGACTGAAGCGGAGCTACTGTTCTTGTCAGTTTCCTAAGCAGAGTTGAACTAGATATTGCCCCTGTGTGTAGGAAGCACAGTTCTTTTGTTCTGAGCAAGCTCACTGTTCAGACCCCTTAGGAAACACAGTAGAGTAGAAGAGAGCTCTTTTCTCAAAAGCAGAGTTTGTTACTTGTAAAGCGAGCTAGCATTTGTTTCACAGTCCTAAATGGAGTTGAATCACATGCAGTTTCTTGTCCTAAGAGCAAGAGTTGTTTTCTGGTAAGAAGAGTCACTATTGTGCTCCAATTGTCATTCACAGGGCAAATAACACTGGCGTCTGTTCCCAGCATGTACACTGTATTGGACTGAAGAGGATCTACTGTTCTTTTCCTTTTCCTAAGCATAATTGAACTAGATATGGCCGTATTTGTATGAAGCACAGTTCTTTTGTTCTGACCAAGCTCACTGTTCTGGCCCTATAGGAAACACAGTAGAGTAGAAGAGTGCTCTTTTCTCAAAAGCAGAGTGTGTTTCTTGTAAGGCGAGCTAGCGTTTGTTTCCCAGTCCTAAATGGAGTTGAATCACATGCAGGTTTTGGTCCTATGAGCAAGAGTTGTTTTCTGGTAAGGAAAGTCACTCTTGCGCTCCCATTGCCATACACAGTGCAAATAGCACTCACGTCTGTTCCCAGCAAGTACAGTGTATTGGATTGAAGCAGAGCTACTGTTCTTGTCAGTTTCCTAAGCAGAGTTGAACTAGATATGGCCCCTGTGTGTAGGAAGCACAGTTCTTTTGTTCTGAGCAAGCTCACTGTTCGGACCACATAGGAAATACAGTAGAGTAGAAGAGTGCTCTTTTCTCAAAAGCAGAGTGTGTTTCTTGTAAGGCGAGCTAGTGTTTGTTTCCCAGTCAGAAATGGAGTTGAATCCCATGCAGTTTCTGGTCCTACGAGCAAGAGGTGTTTTCTGATAAGAAGAGTCACTATTGTGCTCCCATTGTCATACAGAGGACAAATAGCACTGGCGTCTGTTCCCTGCATGTACAGTGTATTGGACTGAAGTGGAGCTACTGTTCATGTCAGTTTCCTAAGCAGAGTTGAACTAGATATGGCCCGTGTGTGGAGGAAGCACAGTTCTGTTGTTCTGAGCAAGCTCACTGTTTGGACCCCCTAGGATACACAGTAGAGTAGAAGAGTGCTCTTTTCTCAAAAGCAGAGTGAGTTTCTTGTAAGGCGAGCTAGCGTTTGTTTCCCAGTCCTAAATGGAGTTGAATCACATGCAGTTTCTTGTCCTAAAAGCAAGAGTTGTTTTCTGGTAAGAAGAGTCACTATTGTGCTCCCATTGTCATACACAGGGCAAATAGCACTGGCGTCTGTTCCCAGCATGTACAGTGTATTGGACTGAAGAGGAACTACTGTTCTTGTCAGTTTCCTAAGCAGAATTGAACTAGATATGGCCGTATTTGTAGGAATCACAGTTCTTTTGTTCTGAGCAAACTCACTGTTCTGGCCCTATAGGAAAAACAGTAGAGTAGAAGAGTGCTCTTTTCTCAAAAGCAGAGTGTGTTTCTTGTAAGGCGAGCTAGCATTTGTTTCCCAGTCCTAAATGGAGTTGAATCACATGCAGTTTTTGGTCCTATGAGCAAGAGTTTTTTTCTGGTAAGGAAAGTCACTCTTGCGCTCCCATTGCCATACACAGTGCAAATAGCACTAGCGTCTGTTCCCAGCAATTACAGTGTATTGGACTGAAGCGGAGCTACTGTTCTTTTCAGTTTTCTAAGCAGAGTTGAACTAGATATGGCCCCTGTGTGTAGGAAGCACTGTTCTTTTGTTCTGAGCAAGCTCACTGTTCAGACCCCATAGGAAACACAGTAGAGTAGAAGAGTGCTCTTTTCTCAAAAGCAGAGTGTGTTTCTTGTAAAGCGAGCTAGCATTTGTTTCACAGTCCTAAATGGAGTTGAGTCACATGCAGTTTCTTGTCCTAAGAGCAAGAGTTGTTTTCTGGTAAGAAGAGTCACTATTGTGCTCCCATTGTCATTCACAGGGCAAATAACACTGGCGTCTGTTCCCAGCATGTACACTGTATTGGACTGAAGAGGATCTACGGTTCTTTTCAGTTTCCTAAGCATAATTGAACTAGATATGGCGGTATTTGTATGAAGCACAGTTCTTTTGTTCTTACCAAGCTCACTGTTCTGGCCCTATAGAAAACACAGTAGAGTAGAAGAGTGCTCTTTTCTCAAAAGCAGAGTGTGTTTCTTGTAAGGCGAGCTAGCGTTTGTTTCCCAGTCCTAAATGGAGTTGAATCACATGCAGTTTTTGGTCCTATGAGCAAGAGTTGTTTTCTGGTAAGGAAAGTCACTCTTGCGCTCCCATTGCCATACACAGTGCAAATAGCACTCGCGTCTGTTCCCAGCAAGTACAGTGTATTGGACTGAAGCAGAGCTACTGTTCTTGTCAGTTTCCTAAGCAGAGTTGAACTAGATATGGCCCCTGTGTGTAGGAAGCACAGTTCTTTTGTTCTGAGCAAGCTCACTGTTCGGACCACATAGGAAATAGAGTAGAGTAGAAGAGTGCTCTTTTCTCAAAAGCAGAGTGTGTTTCTTGTAAGGCGAGCTAGTGTTTGTTTCCCAGACAGAAATGGAGTTGAATCCCATGCAGTTTCTGGTCCTATGAGCAAGAGGTGTTTTCTGATAAGAAGAGTCACTATTGTGCTCCCATTGTCATACACAGGGCAAATAACACTGGCGTCTGTTCCCTGCATGTACAGTGTATTGGACTGAAGTGGAGCTACTGTTCATGTCAGTTTCCTAAGCAGAGTTGAACTAGATATGGCCCGTGTGTGTAGGAAGCACGGTTCTGTTGTTCTGAGCAAGCTCACTGTTCGGACCCCATAGGATACACAGCAGAGTAGAAGAGTGCTCTTTTCTCAAAAGCAGAGTGTGTTTCTTGTAAGGCGAGCTAGCGTTTGTTTCCCAGTCCTAAATGGAGTTGAATCACATGCAGTTCCTTGTCCTACGAGCAAGTGTTGTTTTCTGGTAAGAAGAGTCACTATTGTGCTCCCATTGTCATACACAGGGCAAATAACACTGGCGTCTGTTCCCAGCATGTACAGTGTATTGGACTGAAGAGGATCTACTGTTCTTGTCAGTTTCCTAAGCAGAATTGAACTAGATATGGCCGTATTTGTAGGAATCACAGTGCTTTTGTTCTGAGCAAACTCACTGTTCTGGCCCTATAGGAAAAACAGTAGAGTAGAAGAGTGCTCTTTTCTCAAAAGCAGAGTGTGTTTCTTGTAAGGTGAGCTAGCGTTTGTTTCCCAGTCCTAAATGGAGTTGAATCACATGCAGTTTTTGGTCCTATGAGCAAGAGTTGTTTTCTGGTAAGGAAAGTCATTATTGCGCTCGTATTTCCATACACAGTGCAAATAGCACTCGCGTCTGTTCCCAGCAATTACAGTGTATTGGACTGAAGCAGAGCTACTGTTCTTTTCAATTTTCTAAGCAGAGTTGAATTAGATATGGCCCCTGTGTGTAGGAAGCACTGTTCTTTTGTTCTGAGCAAGCTCACTGTTCTGACCCCATAGGAAACACAGTAGAGTAGAAGAGTGCTCTTTTCTCAAAAGCAGAGTGTGTTTCTTGTAAGGCGAGCTAGCCTTTGTTTCCCAGTCCTAAATGGAGTTGAATCACATGCAGGTTTTGGTCCTATGAGCAAGAGTTGTTTTCTGGTAAGGAAAGTCATTATTGCGCTCTCATTTCCATACACAGTGCAAATAGCACTGGCGTCTGTTCCCAGCAAGTACAGTGTATTGGACTGAAGCGGAGCTACTGTTCTTGTCAGTTTCCTAAGCAGAGTTGAACTATATTGCCCCTGTGTGTAGGAAGCACAGTTCTTTTGTTCTGAGCAAGCTCACTGTTCAGACCCCTTAGGAAACACAGTAGAGTAGAAGAGAGCTCTTTTCTCAAAAGCAGAGTGTGTTTCTTGTAAAGCGAGCTAGCATTTGTTTCCCAGTCCTAAACGGAGTTGAATCCCATGCAGTTTCTTGTCCTAAGAGCAAGAGTTGTTTTCTGGTAAGAAGAGTCACTATTGTGCTCCCATTGTCATTCACAGTGCAAATTACACTGGCGTCTTTTCCCAGCATGTACACTGTATTGGACTGAAGAGGATCTACTGTTCTTTTCCGTTTCCTAAGAATAATTGAACTAGATATGGCCGTATTTGTATGAAGCACAGTTCTTTTGTTCTGACCAAGCTCACTGTTCTGGCCCTATAGGAAACACAGTAGAGTAGAAGAGTGCTCTTTTCTCAAAAGCAGAGTGTGTTTCTTGTAAGCGAGCTAGCGTTTGTTTCCCAGTCCTAAATGGAGTTGAATCACATGCAGGTTTTGGTCCTATGAGCAATAGTTGTTTTCTGGTAAGGAAAGTCATTCTTGCGCTCCCATTGCCATACACAGTGCAAATAGCACTCGCGTCTGTTCCCAGCAATTACAGTGTATTGGACTGAAGCAGAGCTACTGTTCTTGTCAGTTTCCTAAGCAGAGTTGAACTAGATATTGCCCCTGTGTGTAGGAAGCACAGATCTTTGTTCTGAGCAAGCTCACTGTTCAGACCCCATAGGAAACACAGTAGAGTAGAAGAGTGCTCTTTTCTCAAAAGCAGAGTGTGTTTCTTGTAAGGCGAGCTAGTGTTTGTTTCCCAGTCAGAAATGGAGTTGAATCCCATGCAGTTTTTGGTCCTATGAGCCAGAGGTGTTTTCTGATAAGAAGAGTCACTATTGTGCTCCCATTGTCATACAGAGGACAAATAGCACTGGCGTCTGTTCCCTGCATGTACAGTGTATTTGACTGAAGTGGAGCTACTGTTCATGTCAGTTACCTAAGCAGAGTTGAACTAGATATGGCCCGTGTTTGGAGGAAGCACAGTTTTGTTGTTCTGAGCAAGCTCACTGTTTGGACCCGCTAGGATACACAGTAGAGTAGAAGAGTGCTCTTTTCTCAAAATCAGAGTGTGTTTCTTGTAAGGCGAGCTAGCGTTTGTTTCCCAGTCCTAAATGGAGTTGAATCACATGCAGTTTCTTGTCCTACAAGCAAGAGTTGTTTTCTGGTAAGAACAGTCACTATTGTGCTCCCTTTGTCATACACAGGGCAAATAGCACTGGCGTCTGTTCCCAGCATGTACAGTGTATTGGACTGAAGAGGAACTACTGTTCTTGTCAGTTTCCTAAGCAGAATTGAACTAGATATGGCCGTATTTGTAGGAATCACAGTTCTTTTGTTCTGAGCAAACTCACTGTTCTGGCCCTATAGGAAAAACAGTAGAGTAGAAGAGTGCTCTTTTCTCAAAAGCAGAGTGTGTTTCTTGTAAGGCGAGCTAGCATTTGTTTCCCAGTCCTAAATGGAGTTGAATCACATGCAGTTTTTGGTCCTATGAGCAAGAGTTTTTTTCTGGTAAGGAAAGTCACTCTTGCGCTCCCATTGCCATACACAGTGCAAATAGCACTCGCGTCTGTTCCCAGCAATTACAGTGTATTGGACTGAAGCGGAGCTACTGTTCTTTTCAGTTTTCTAAGCAGAGTTGAACTAGATATGGCCCCTGTGTGTAGGAAGCTCTGTTCTTTTGTTCTGAGCAAGCTCACTGTTCAGACCCCATAGGAAACACAGTAGAGTATAAGAGTGCTCTTTTCTCAAAAGCAGAGTGTGTTTCTTGTAAGGCGAGCTAGCGTTTGTTTCCCAGTCCTAAATGGAGTTGAATCACATGCAGGTTTTGGTCCTATGAGCAAGAGTTGTTTTCTGGTAAGGAAAGTCATTATTGCGCTCGCATTTCCAAACACAGTGCAAATAGCACTAGCGTCTGTTGCCAGCAAGTACAGTGTATTGGACTGAAGCGGAGCTACTGTTCTTGTCAGTTTCCTAAGCAGAGTTGAACTAGATATTGCCCCTGTGTGTAGGAAGCACAGTTCTTTTGTTCTGAGCAAGCTCACTGTTCAGACCCCTTAGGAAACACAGTAGAGTAGAAGAGAGCTCTTTTCTCAAAAACAGAGTGTGTTTCTTGTAAAGCGAGCTAGCATTTGTTTCACAGTCCTAAATGGAGTTGAATCACATGCAGTTTCTTGTCCTAAGAGCAAGAGTTGTTTTCTGGTAAGAAGAGTCACTATTGTGCTCCAATTGTCATTCACAGGGCAAATAAAACTGTCGTCTGTTCCCAGCATGTACACTGTATTGGACTGAAGAGGATCTACTGTTCTTTTCCTTTTCCTAAGCATAATTGAACTAGATATGGCCGTATTTGTATGAAGCACAGTTCTTTTGTTCTGACCAAGCTCACTGTTCTGGCCCTATAGGAAACACAGTAGAGTAGAAGAGTGCTCTTTTCTCAAAAGCAGAGTGTGTTTCTTGTAAGGCGAGCTAGCGTTTGTTTCCCCGTCCTAAATGGAGTTGAATCACATGCAGTTTTTGGTCCTATGAGCAAGAGTTGTTTTCTGGTAAGGAAAGTCACTCTTGCGCTCCCATTGCCATACACAGTGCAAATAGCACTCGCGTCTGATCCCAGCAAGTACAGTGTATTGGATTGAAGCAGAGCTACTGTTCTTGTCAGTTTCCTAAGCAGAGTTGAACTAGATATGGCCCCTGTGTGTAGGAAGCACAGTTCTTTTGTTCTGAGCAAGCTCACTGTTCGGACCACATAGGAAATAGAGTAGAGTAGAAGAGTGCTCTTTTCTCAAAAGCAGAGTGTGTTTCTTGTAAGGCGAGCTAGTGTTTGTTTCCCAGTCAGAAATGGAGTTGAATCCCATGCAGTTTCTGGTCCTACGAGCAAGAGGTGTTTTCTGATAAGAAGAGTCACTATTGTGCTCCCATTGTCATACAGAGGACAAATAGCACTGGCGTCTGTTCCCTGCATGTACAGTGTATTGGACTGAAGTGGAGCTACTGTTCATGTCAGTTTCCTAAGCAGAGTTGAACTAGATATGGCCCGTGTTTGGAGGAAGCACAGTTCTGTTGTTCTGAGCAAGCTCACTGTTTGGACCCCCTAGGATACACAGTAGAGTAGAAGAGTGCTCTTTTCTCAAAAGCAGAGTGTGTTTCTTGTAAGGCGAGCTAGCGTTTGTTTCCCAGTCCTAAATGGAGTTGAATCACATGCAGTTTCTTGTCCTAAAAGCAAGAGTTGTTTTCTGGTAAGAAGAGTCACTATTGTGCTCCCATTGTCATACACAGGGCAAATAGCACTGGCGTCTGTTCCCAGCATGTACAGTGTATTGGACTGAAGAGGATCTACTGTTCTTTTCCTTTTCCTAAGCAGAATTGAACTAGATATGGCCGTATTTGTATGAAGCACAGTTCTTTTGTTCTGACCAAGCTCACTGTTCTGGCCCTATAGGAAACACAGTAGAGTAGAAGAGTGCTCTTTTCTCAAAAGCAGAGTGTGTTTCTTGTAAGGCGAGCTAGCGTTTGTTTCCCCGTCCTAAATGGAGTTGAATCACATGCAGTTTTTGGTCCTATGAGCAAGAGTTGTTTTCTGGTAAGGAAAGTCACTCTTGCGCTCCCATTGCCATACACAGTGCAAATAGCACTCGCCTCTGTTCCCAGCAAGTACAGTGTATTGGATTGAAGCAGAGCTACTGTTCTTGTCAGTTTCCTAAGCAGAGTTGAACTAGATATGGCCCCTGTGTGTAGGAAGCACAGTTCTTTTGTTCTGAGCAAGCTCACTGTTCGGACCACATAGGAAATACAGTAGAGTAGAAGAGTGCTCTTTTCTCAAAAGCAGAGTGTGTTTCTTGTAAGGCGAGCTAGTGTTTGTTTCCCAGTCAGAAATGGAGTTGAATCCCATGCAGTTTCTGGTCCTACGAGCAAGAGGTGTTTTCTGATAAGAAGAGTCACTATTGTGCTCCCATTGTCATACAGAGGACAAATAGCACTGGCGTCTGTTCCCTGCATGTACAGTGTATTGGACTGAAGTGGAGCTACTGTTCATGTCAGTTTCCTAAGCAGAGTTGAACTAGATATGGCCCGTGTGTGGAGGAAGCACAGTTCTGTTGTTCTGAGCAAGCTCACTGTTTGGACCCCCTAGGATACACAGTAGAGTAGAAGAGTGCTCTTTTCTCAAAAGCAGAGTGAGTTTCTTGTAAGGCGAGCTAGCGTTTGTTTCCCAGTCCTAAATGGAGTTGAATCACATGCAGTTTCTTGTCCTAAAAGCAAGAGTTGTTTTCTGGTAAGAAGAGTCACTATTGTGCTCCCATTGTCATACACAGGGCAAATAGCACTGGCGTCTGTTCCCAGCATGTACAGTGTATTGGACTGAAGAGGAACTACTGTTCTTGTCAGTTTCCTAAGCAGAATTGAACTAGATATGGCCGTATTTGTAGGAATCACAGTTCTGTTGTTCTGAGCAAACTCACTGTTCTGGCCCTATAGGAAAAACAGTAGAGTAGAAGAGTGCTCTTTTCTCAAAAGCAGAGTGTGTTTCTTGTAAGGCGAGCTAGCATTTGTTTCCCAGTCCTAAATGGAGTTGAATCACATGCAGTTTTTGGTCCTATGAGCAAGAGTTTTTTTCTGGTAAGGAAAGTCACTCTTGCGCTCCCATTGCCATACACAGTGCAAATAGCACTCGCGTCTGTTCCCAGCAATTACAGTGTATTGGACTGAAGCGGAGCTACTGTTCTTTTCAGTTTTCTAAGCAGAGTTGAACTAGATATGGCCCCTGTGTGTAGGAAGCACTGTTCTTTTGTTCTGAGCAAGCTTACTGTTCAGACCCCATAGGAAACACAGTAGAGTAGAAGAGTGCTCTTTTCTCAAAAGCAGAGTGTGTTTCTTGTAAAGCGAGCTAGCATTTGTTTCACAGTCCTAAATGGAGTTGAATCACATGCAGTTTCTTGTCCTAAGAGCAAGAGTTGTTTTCTGGTAAGAAGAGTCACTATTGTGCTCCCATTGTCATTCACAGGGCAAATAACACTGGCGTCTGTTCCCAGCATGTACACTGTATTGGACTGAAGAGGATCTACGGTTCTTTTCAGTTTCCTAAGCATAATTGAACTAGATATGGCGGTATTTGTATGAAGCACAGTTCTTTTGTTCTTACCAAGCTCACTGTTCTGGCCCTATAGAAAACACAGTAGAGTAGAAGAGTGCTCTTTTCTCAAAAGCAGAGTGTGTTTCTTGTAAGGCGAGCTAGCGTTTGTTTCCCAGTCCTAAATGGAGTTGAATCACATGCAGTTTTTGGTCCTATGAGCAAGAGTTGTTTTCTGGTAAGGAAAGTCACTCTTGCGCTCCCATTGCCATACACAGTGCAAATAGCACTCGCGTCTGTTCCCAGCAAGTACAGTGTATTGGACTGAAGCAGAGCTACTGTTCTTGTCAGTTTCCTAAGCAGAGTTGAACTAGATATGGCCCCTGTGTGTAGGAAGCACAGTTCTTTTGTTCTGAGCAAGCTCACTGTTCGGACCACATAGGAAATAGAGTAGAGTAGAAGAGTGCTCTTTTCTCAAAAGCAGAGTGTGTTTCTTGTAAGGCGAGCTAGTGTTTGTTTCCCAGACAGAAATGGAGTTGAATCCCATGCAGTTTCTGGTCCTACGAGCAAGAGGTGTTTTCTGATAAGAAGAGTCACTATTGTGCTCCCATTGTCATACACAGGGCAAATAACACTGGCGTCTGTTCCCTGCATGTACAGTGTATTGGACTGAAGTGGAGCTACTGTTCATGTCAGTTTCCTAAGCAGAGTTGAACTAGATATGGCCCGTGTGTGTAGGAAGCACGGTTCTGTTGTTCTGAGCAAGCTCACTGTTCGGACCCCATAGGATACACAGCAGAGTAGAAGAGTGCTCTTTTCTCAAAAGCAGAGTGTGTTTCTTGTAAGGCGAGCTAGCGTTTGTTTCCCAGTCCTAAATGGAGTTGAATCACATGCAGTTCCTTGTCCTACGAGCAAGAGTTGTTTTCTGGTAAGAAGAGTCACTATTGTGCTCCCATTGTCATACACAGGGCAAATAACACTGGCGTCTGTTCCCAGCATGTACAGTGTATTGGACTGAAGAGGATCTACTGTTCTTGTCAGTTTCCTAAGCAGAATTGAACTAGATATGGCCGTATTTGTAGGAATCACAGTTCTTTTGTTCTGAGCAAACTCACTGTTCTGGCCCTATAGGAAAAACAGTAGAGTAGAAGAGTGCTCTTTTCTCAAAAGCAGAGTGTGTTTCTTGTAAGGCGAGCTAGCGTTTGTTTCCCAGTCCTAAATGGAGTTGAATCACATGCAGTTTTTGGTCCTATGAGCAAGAGTTGTTTTCTGGTAAGGAAAGTCATTATTGCGCTCGTATTTCCATACACAGTGCAAATAGCACTCGCGTCTGTTCCCAGCAATTACAGTGTATTGGACTGAAGCAGAGCTACTGTTCTTTTCAATTTTCTAAGCAGAGTTGAATTAGATATGGCCCCTGTGTGTAGGAAGCACTGTTCTTTTGTTCTGAGCAAGCTCACTGTTCTGACCCCATAGGAAACACAGTAGAGTAGAAGAGTGCTCTTTTCTCAAAAGCAGAGTGTGTTTCTTGTAAGGCGAGCTAGCCTTTGTTTCCCAGTCCTAAATGGAGTTGAATCACATGCAGGTTTTGGTCCTATGAGCAAGAGTTGTTTTCTGGTAAGGAAAGTCATTATTGCGCTCGCATTTCCATACACAGTGCAAATAGCACTGGCGTCTGTTCCCAGCAAGTACAGTGTATTGGACTGAAGCGGAGCTACTGTTCTTGTCAGTTTCCTAAGCAGAGTTGAACTAGATATTGCCCCTGTGTGTAGGAAGCACAGTTCTTTTGTTCTGAGCAAGCTCACTGTTCAGACCCCTTAGGAAACACAGTAGAGTAGAAGAGAGCTCTTTTCTCAAAAGCAGAGTGTGTTTCTTGTAAAGCGAGCTAGCATTTGTTTCCCAGTCCTAAACGGAGTTGAATCCCATGCAGTTTCTTGTCCTAAGAGCAAGAGTTGTTTTCTGGTAAGAAGAGTCACTATTGTGCTCCCATTGTCATTCACAGTGCAAATTACACTGGCGTCTTTTCCCAGCATGTACACTGTATTGGACTGAAGAGGATCTACTGTTCTTTTCCGTTTCCTAAGAATAATTGAACTAGATATGGCCGTATTTGTATGAAGCACAGTTCTTTTGTTCTGACCAAGCTCACTGTTCTGGCCCTATAGGAAACACAGTAGAGTAGAAGAGTGCTCTTTTCTCAAAAGCAGAGTGTGTTTCTTGTAAGCGAGCTAGCGTTTGTTTCCCAGTCCTAAATGGAGTTGAATCACATGCAGGTTTTGGTCCTATGAGCAATAGTTGTTTTCTGGTAAGGAAAGTCATTCTTGCGCTCCCATTGCCATACACAGTGCAAATAGCACTCGCGTCTGTTCCCAGCAATTACAGTGTATTGGACTGAAGCAGAGCTACTGTTCTTGTCAGTTTCCTAAGCAGAGTTGAACTAGATATTGCCCCTGTGTGTAGGAAGCACAGATCTTTGTTCTGAGCAAGCTCACTGTTCAGACCCCATAGGAAACACAGTAGAGTAGAAGAGTGCTCTTTTCTCAAAAGCAGAGTGTGTTTCTTGTAAGGCGAGCTAGTGTTTGTTTCCCAGTCAGAAATGGAGTTGAATCCCATGCAGTTTTTGGTCCTATGAGCCAGAGGTGTTTTCTGATAAGAAGAGTCACTATTGTGCTCCCATTGTCATACAGAGAACAAATAGCACTGGCGTCTGTTCCCTGCATGTACAGTGTATTTGACTGAAGTGGAGCTACTGTTCATGTCAGTTACCTAAGCAGAGTTGAACTAGATATGGCCCGTGTTTGGAGGAAGCACAGTTTTGTTGTTCTGAGCAAGCTCACTGTTTGGACCCGCTAGGATACACAGTAGAGTAGAAGAGTGCTCTTTTCTCAAAATCAGAGTGTGTTTCTTGTAAGGCGAGCTAGCGTTTGTTTCCCAGTCCTAAATGGAGTTGAATCACATGCAGTTTCTTGTCCTACAAGCAAGAGTTGTTTTCTGGTAAGAACAGTCACTATTGTGCTCCCTTTGTCATACACAGGGCAAATAGCACTGGCGTCTGTTCCCAGCATGTACAGTGTATTGGACTGAAGAGGAACTACTGTTCTTGTCAGTTTCCTAAGCAGAATTGAACTAGATATGGCCGTATTTGTAGGAATCACAGTTCTTTTGTTCTGAGCAAACTCACTGTTCTGGCCCTATAGGAAAAACAGTAGAGTAGAAGAGTGCTCTTTTCTCAAAAGCAGAGTGTGTTTCTTGTAAGGCGAGCTAGCATTTGTTTCCCAGTCCTAAATGGAGTTGAATCACATGCAGTTTTTGGTCCTATGAGCAAGAGTTTTTTTCTGGTAAGGAAAGTCACTCTTGTGCTCCCATTGCCATACACAGTGCAAATAGCACTCGCGTCTGTTCCCAGCAATTACAGTGTATTGGACTGAAGCGGAGCTACTGTTCTTTTCAGTTTTCTAAGCAGAGTTGAACTAGATATGGCCCCTGTGTGTAGGAAGCTCTGTTCTTTTGTTCTGAGCAAGCTCACTGTTCAGACCCCATAGGAAACACAGTAGAGTATAAGAGTGCTCTTTTCTCAAAAGCAGAGTGTGTTTCTTGTAAGGCGAGCTAGCGTTTGTTTCCCAGTCCTAAATGGAGTTGAATCACATGCAGGTTTTGGTCCTATGAGCAAGAGTTGTTTTCTGGTAAGGAAAGTCATTATTGCGCTCTCATTTCCAAACACAGTGCAAATAGCACTAGCGTCTGTTGCCAGCAAGTACAGTGTATTGGACTGAAGCGGAGCTACTGTTCTTGTCAGTTTCCTAAGCAGAGTTGAACTAGATATTGCCCCTGTGTGTAGGAAGCACAGTTCTTTTGTTCTGAGCAAGCTCACTGTTCAGACCCCTTAGGAAACACAGTAGAGTAGAAGAGAGCTCTTTTCTCAAAAACAGAGTGTGTTTCTTGTAAAGCGAGCTAGCATTTGTTTCACAGTCCTAAATGGAGTTGAATCACATGCAGTTTCTTGTCCTAAGAGCAAGAGTTGTTTTCTGGTAAGAAGAGTCACTATTGTGCTCCAATTGTCATTCACAGGGCAAATAACACTGTCGTCTGTTTCCAGCATGTACACTGTATTGGACTGAAGAGGATCTACTGTTCTTTTCCTTTTCCTAAGCATAATTGAACTAGATATGGCCGTATTTGTATGAAGCACAGTTCTTTTGTTCTGACCAAGCTCACTGTTCTGGCCCTATAGGAAACACAGTAGAGTAGAAGAGTGCTCTTTTCTCAAAAGCAGAGTGTGTTTCTTGTAAGGCGAGCTAGCGTTTGTTTCCCCGTCCTAAATGGAGTTGAATCACATGCAGTTTTTGGTCCTATGAGCAAGAGTTGTTTTCTGGTAAGGAAAGTCACTCTTGCGCTCCCATTGCCATACACAGTGCAAATAGCACTCGCGTCTGATCCCAGCAAGTACAGTGTATTGGATTGAAGCAGAGCTACTGTTCTTGTCAGTTTCCTAAGCAGAGTTGAACTAGATATGGCCCCTGTGTGTAGGAAGCACAGTTCTTTTGTTCTGAGCAAGCTCACTGTTCGGACCACATAGGAAATACAGTAGAGTAGAAGAGTGCTCTTTTCTCAAAAGCAGAGTGTGTTTCTTGTAAGGCGAGCTAGTGTTTGTTTCCCAGTCAGAAATGGAGTTGAATCCCATGCAGTTTCTGGTCCTACGAGCAAGAGGTGTTTTCTGATAAGAAGAGTCACTATTGTGCTCCCATTGTCATACAGAGGACAAATAGCACTGGCGTCTGTTCCCTGCATGTACAGTGTATTGGACTGAAGTGGAGCTACTGTTCATGTCAGTTTCCTAAGCAGAGTTGAACTAGATATGGCCCGTGTGTGGAGGAAGCACAGTTCTGTTGTTCTGAGCAAGCTCACTGTTTGGACCCCCTAGGATACACAGTAGAGTAGAAGAGTGATCTTTTCTCAAAAGCAGAGTGTGTTTCTTGTAAGGCGAGCTAGCGTTTGTTTCCCAGTCCTAAATGGAGTTGAATCACATGCAGTTTCTTGTCCTAAAAGCAAGAGTTGTTTTCTGGTAAGAAGAGTCACTATTGTGCTCCCATTGTCATACACAGGGCAAATAGCACTGGCGTCTGTTCCCAGCATGTACAGTGTATTGGACTGAAGAGGAACTACTGTTCTTGTCAGTTTCCTAAGCAGAATTGAACTAGATATGGCCGTATTTGTAGGAATCACAGTTCTTTTGTTCTGAGCAAACTCACTGTTCTGGCCCTATAGGAAAAACAGTAGAGTAGAAGAGTGCTCTTTTCTCAAAAGCAGAGTGTGTTTCTTGTAAGGCGAGCTAGCATTTGTTTCCCAGTCCTAAATGGAGTTGAATCACATGCAGTTTTTGGTCCTATGAGCAAGAGTTTTTTTCTGGTAAGGAAAGTCACTCTTGCGCTCCCATTGCCATACACAGTGCAAATAGCACTCGCGTCTGTTCCCAGCAATTACAGTGTATTGGACTGAAGCGGAGCTACTGTTCTTTTCAGTTTTCTAAGCAGAGTTGAACTAGATATGGCCCCTGTGTGTAGGAAGCACTGTTCTTTTGTTCTGAGCAAGCTCACTGTTCAGACCCCATAGGAAACACAGTAGAGTAGAAGAGTGCTCTTTTCTCAAAAGCAGAGTGTGTTTCTTGTAAAGCGAGCTAGCATTTGTTTCCCAGTCCTAAATGGAGTTGAATCACATGCAGTTTCTTGTCCTAAGAGCAAGAGTTGTTTTCTGGTAAGAAGAGTCACTATTGTGCTCCCATTGTCATTCACAGGGCAAATAACACTGGCGTCTGTTCCCAGCATGTACACTGTATTGGACTGAAGAGGATCTACGGTTCTTTTCAGTTTCCTAAGCATAATTGAACTAGATATGGCGGTATTTGTATGAAGCACAGTTCTTTTGTTCTTACCAAGCTCACTGTTCTGGCCCTATAGAAAACACAGTAGAGTAGAAGAGTGCTCTTTTCTCAAAAGCAGAGTGTGTTTCTTGTAAGGCGAGCTAGCGTTTGTTTCCCAGTCCTAAATGGAGTTGAATCACATGCAGTTTTTGGTCCTATGAGCAAGAGTTGTTTTCTGGTAAGGAAAGTCACTCTTGCGCTCCCATTGCCATACACAGTGCAAATAGCACTCGCGTCTGTTCCCAGCAAGTACAGTGTATTGGACTGAAGCAGAGCTACTGTTCTTGTCAGTTTCCTAAGCAGAGTTGAACTAGATATGGCCCCTGTGTGTAGGAAGCACAGTTCTTTTGTTCTGAGCAAGCTCACTGTTCGGACCACATAGGAAATAGAGTAGAGTAGAAGAGTGCTCTTTTCTCAAAAGCAGAGTGTGTTTCTTGTAAGGCGAGCTAGTGTTTGTTTCCCAGTCAGAAATGGAGTTGAATCCCATGCAGTTTCTGGTCCTACGAGCAAGAGGTGTTTTCTGATAAGAAGAGTCACTATTGTGCTCCCATTGTCATACAGAGGACAAATAGCACTGGCGTCTGTTCCCTGCATGTACAGTGTATTGGACTGAAGTGGAGCTACTGTTCATGTCAGTTTCCTAAGCGAGTTGAACTAGATATGGCCCGTGTGTGTAGGAAGCACGGTTCTGTTGTTCTGAGCAAGCTCACTGTTCGGACCCCATAGGATACACAGCAGAGTAGAAGAGTGCTCTTTTCTCAAAAGCAGAGTGTGTTTCTTGTAAGGCGAGCTAGCGTTTGTTTCCCAGTCCTAAATGGAGTTGAATCACATGCAGTTCCTTGTCCTACGAGCAAGAGTTGTTTTCTGGTAAGAAGAGTCACTATTGTGCTCCCATTGTCATACACAGGGCAAATAACACTGGCGTCTGTTCCCAGCATGTACAGTGTATTGGACTGAAGAGGATCTACTGTTCTTGTCAGTTTCCTAAGCAGAATTGAACTAGATATGGCCGTATTTGTAGGAATCACAGTTCTTTTGTTCTGAGCAAACTCACTGTTCTGGCCCTATAGGAAAAACAGTAGAGTAGAAGAGTGCTCTTTTCTCAAAAGCAGAGTGTGTTTCTTGTAAGGCGAGCTAGCGTTTGTTTCCCAGTCCTAAATGGAGTTGAATCACATGCAGTTTTTGGTCCTATGAGCAAGAGTTGTTTTCTGGTAAGGAAAGCCATTATTGCGCTCGTATTTCCATACACAGTGCAAATAGCACTGGCGTCTGTTCCCAGCAAGTACAGTGTATTGGACTGAAGAGGAGCTACTGTTCATGTCACTTTCCTAAGCAGAGTTGAACTAGATATGGCCCGTGTGTGGAGGAAGCACAGTTCTGTTGTTCTGAGCAAGCTCACTGTTTGGACCCCCTAGGATACACAGTAGAGTAGAAGAGTGCTCTTTTCTCAAAAGCAGAGTGTGTTTCGTGTAAGGCGAGCTAGCGTTTGTTTCCCAGTCGTAAATGGAGTTGAATCACATGCAGGTTTTGGTCCTATGAGCAAGAGTTGTTTTCTGGTAAGGAAAGTCATTATTGCGCTCACATTTCCATACACAGTGCAAATAGCACTGGCGTCTGTTCCCAGCAAGTACAGTGTATTGGACTGAAGCGGAGCTACTGTTCTTGTCAGTTTTCTAAGCAGAGTTGAACTAGATATGGCCCCTGTGTGTAGGAAGCACTGTTCTTTTGTTCTGAGCAAGCTCACTGTTCAGACCCCATAGGAAACACAGTAGAGTAGAAGAGTGCTCTTTTCTCAAAAGCAGAGTGTGTTTCTTGTAAGGCTAGCTAGCGTTTGTTTCCCAGTCCTAAATGGAGTTGAATCACATGCAGTTTTTGGTCCTCTGAGCAAGAGTTGTTTTCTGGTAAGGAAAGTCACTCTTGTGCTCCCATTGCCATACACAGTGCAAATAGCACTGGCTTCTCTTCCCAGCAAGTACAGTGTATTGGACTGAAGCGGAGCTACTGTTCTTGTCAGATTCCTAAGCAGAGTTGAACTAGATTTGGCTCCTGTGTGTAGGAAGCACAGTTCTTTTGTTCTGAGCAAGCTCACTGTTCGGACCACATAGGAAATACAGTAGAGTAGAAGAGTGCTCTTTTCTCAAAAGCAGAGTGTGTTTCTTGTAAGGCGAGCTAACTTTTGTTTACCAGTCCTAAATGGAGTTGAATCACATGCAGGTTTTGGTCCTATGAGCAAGAGTTGTTTTCTGGTAAGGAAAGTCATTATTGCGCTGGCATTTCCATACACAGTGCAAATAGCACTGGCGTCTGTTCCCAGCAAGTACAGTGTATTGGACTGAAGCGGAGCTACTGTTCTTGTCAGTTTTCTAAGCAGAGTTGAACTAGATATTGCCCCTGTGTGTAGGAAGCACAGATCTTTTGTTCTGAGCAAGCTCACTGTTCAGACCCCATAGGAAACACAGTAGAGTAGAAGAGTGCTCTTTTCTCAAAAGCAGAGTGTGTTTCTTGTAAAGCGAGCTAGCATTTGTTTCACAGTCCCAAATGGAGTGGAATCACATGCAGTTTCTTGTCCTAAGAGCAAGAGTTGTTTTCTGGTAAGAAGAGTCACTATTGTGCTCCCATTGTCATTCACAGGGCAAATAACACTGGCGTCTGTTCCCAGCATGTACACTGTATTGGACTGAAGAGGATCTACTGTTCTTTTCCGTTTCCTAAGCATAATTGAACTAGATATGGCCGTATTTGTATGAAGCACAGTTCTTTTGTTCTGACCAAGCTCACTGTTCTGGCCCTATAGGAAACACAGTAGAGTAGAAGAGTGCTCTTTTCTCAAAAGCAGAGTGTGTTTCTTGTAAGGCTAGCTAGCGTTTGTTTCCCAGTCCTAAATGGAGTTGAATCACATGCAGTTTTTGGTCCTATGAGCAAGAGTTGTTTTCTGATAAGGAAAGTCACTCTTGCGCTCCCATTGCCATACACAGTGCAAATAGCACTCGCGTCTGTTCCCAGCAAGTACAGTGTATTGGACTGAAGCAGAGCTACTGTTCTTGTCAGTTTCCTAAGCAGAGTTGAACTAGATATGGCCCCTGTGTGTAGGAAGCACAGTTCTTTTGTTCTGAGCAAGCTCACTGTTCGGACCACATAGGAAATACAGTAGAGTAGAAGAGTGCTCTTTTCTCAAAAGCAGAGTGTGTTTCTTGTAAGGCGAGCTAGTGTTTGTTTCCCAGTCAGAAATGGTGTTGAATCCCATGCAGTTTCTGGTCCTACGAGCAAGAGGTGTTTTCTGATAAGAAGAGTCACTATTGTGCTCCCATTGTCATACAGAGGACAAATAGCACTGGCGTCTGTTCCCTGCATGTACAGTGTATTGGACTGAAGTGGAGCTACTGTTCATGTCAGTTTCCTAAGCAGAGTTGAACTAGATATGGCCCGTGTGTGGAGGAAGCACAGTTCTGTTGTTCTGAGCAAGCTCACTGTTTGGACACCCTAGGATACACAGTAGAGTAGAAGAGTGCTCTTTTCTCAAAAGCAGAGTGTGTTTCTTGTAAGGCGAGCTAGCGTTTGTTTCCCAGTCCTAAATGGAGTTGAATCACATGCAGTTTCTTGTCCTACAAGCAAGAGTTGTTTTCTGGTAAGAAGAGTCACTATTGTGCTCCCATTGCCATACACAGTGCAAATAGCACTCGCTTCTGTTCCCAGCAAGTACAGTGTATTGGACTGAAGCGGAGCTACTGTTCTTGTCAGTTTCCTAAGAAGAGTTGAACTAGATTTGGCTCCTGTGTGTAGGAAGCACAGTTCTTTTGTTCTGAGCAAGCTCACTGTTCGGACCACATAGGAAATACAGTAGAGTAGAAGAGTGCTCTTTTCTCAAAAGCAGAGTGTGTTTCTTGTAAGGCGAGCTAGCGTTTGTTTACCAGTCCTAAATGGAGTTGAATCACATGCAGGTTTTGGTCCTATGAGCAAGAGTTGTTTTCTGGTAAGGAAAGTCATTATTGCGCTGGCATTACCATACACAGTGCAAATAGCACTGGCGTCTGTTCCCAGCAAGTACAGTGTATTGGACTGAAGCGGAGCTACTGTTCTTGTCAGTTTCCTAAGCAGAGTTGAACTAGATATTGCCCCTGTGTGTAGGAAGCACAGATCTTTTGTTCTGAGCAAGCTCACTGTTCAGACCCCATAGGAAACACAGTAGAGTAGAAGAGTGCTCTTTTCTCAAAAGCAGAGTGTGTTTCTTGTAAAGCGAGCTAGCATTTGTTTCACAGTCCCAAATGGAGTGGAATCACATGCAGTTTCTTGTCCTAAGAGCAAGAGTTGTTTTCTGGTAAGAAGAGTCACTATTGTGCTCCCATTGTCATTCACAGGGCAAATAACACTGGCGTCTGTTCCCAGCATGTACACTGTATTGGACTGAAGAGGATCTACTGTTCTTTTCCGTTTCCTAAGCATAATTGAACTAGATATGGCCGTATTTGTATGAAGCACAGTTCTTTTGTTCTGACCAAGCTCACTGTTCTGGCCCTATAGGAAACACAGTAGAGTAGAAGAGTGCTCTTTTCTCAAAAGCAGAGTGTGTTTCTTGTAAGGCGAGCTAGCGTTTGTTTCCCCGTCCTAAATGGAGTTGAATCACATGCAGTTTTTGGTCCTATGAGCAAGAGTTGTTTTCTGGTAAGGCTCCCATTGCCATACACAGTGCAAATAGCACTCGCGTCTGTTCCCAGCAAGTACAGTGTATTGGACTGAAGCAGAGCTACTGTTCTTGTCAGTTTCCTAAGCAGAGTTGAACTAGATATGGCCCCTGTGTGTAGGAAGCACAGTTCTTTTGTTCTGAGCAAGCTCACTGTTCCGACCACATAGGAAATACAGTAGAGTAGAAGAGTGCTCTTTTCTCAAAAGCAGAGTGTGTTTCTTGTAAGGCGAGCTAGTGTTTGTTTCCCAGTCAGAAATGGAGTTGAATCCCATGCAGTTTCTGGTCCTAGGAGCAAGAGGTGTTTTCTGATAAGAAGAGTCACTATTGTGCTCCCATTGTCATACAGAGGACAAATAGCACTGGCGTCTGTTCCCTGCATGTACAGTGTATTGGACAGAAGTGGAGCTACTGTTCATGTCAGTTTCCTAAGCAGAGTTGAACTAGATATGGCCCGTGTGTGGAGGAAGCACAGTTCTGTTGTTCTGAGCAAGCTCACTGTTTGGACCCCCTAGGATACACAGTAGAGTAGAAGAGTGCTCTTTTCTCAAAATCAGAGTGTGTTTCTTTAAGGCGAGCTAGCGTTTGTTTCCCAGTCCTAAATGGAGTTGAATCACATGCAGTTTCTTGTCCTACAAGCAAGAGTTGTTTTCTGGTAAGAAGAGTCACTATTGTGCTCCCATTGTCATACACAGGGCAAATAGCACTGGCGTCTGTTCCCAGCATGTACAGTGTATTGGACTGAAGAGGAACTACTGTTCTTGTCAGTTTCCTAAGCAGAATTGAACTAGATATGGCCGTATTTGTAGGAATCACAGTTCTTTTGTTCTGAGCAAACTCACTGTTCTGGCCCTATAGGAAAAACAGTAGAGTAGAAGAGTGCTCTTTTCTCAAAAGCAGAGTGTGTTTCTTGTAAGGCGAGCTAGCATTTGTTTCCCAGTCCTAAATGGAGTTGAATCACATGCAGTTTTTGGTCCTATGAGCAAGAGTTGTTTTCTGGTAAGGAAAGTCACTCTTGCGCTCCCATTGCCATACACAGTGCAAATAGCACTCGCGTCTGTTCCCAGCAATTACAGTGTATTGGACTGAAGCGGAGCTACTGTTCTTTTCAGTTTTCTATGCAGAGTTGAACTAGATATGGCCCCTGTGTGTAGGAAGCACTGTTCTTTTGTTCTGAGCAAGCTCACTGTTCAGACCCCATAGGAAACACAGTAGAGTAGAAGAGTGCTCTTTTCTCAAAAGAAGAGTGTGTTTCTTGTAAAGCGAGCTAGCATTTGTTTCACAGTCCTAAATGGAGTTGAATCACATGCAGTTTCTTGTCCTAAGAGCAAGAGTTGTTTTCTGGTAAGAAGAGTCACTATTGTGCTCCCATTGTCATTCACAGGGCAAATAACACTGGCGTCTGTTCCCAGCATGTACACTGTATTGGACTGAAGAGGATCTACTGTTTTTTTCAGTTTCCTAAGCATAATTGAACTAGATATGGCCGTATTTGTATGAAGCACAGTTCTTTTGTTCTGAACAAGCTCACTGTTCTGGCCCTATAGGAAACACTGTAGAGTAGAAGAGTGCCCTTTTCTCAAAAGCAGAGTGTGTTTCTTGTAAGGCGAGCTAGCGTTTGTTTCCCAATTCTGAATGGATTTGAAATACATGAAGTTTCTGGTCCTACGAGCAAGAGATGTTTTCTGGTAAGAAGAGTCACTATTGCGCTCCCATTGTCATAAACAGGACAAATAGCACTGGCATCTGTTCCCAGCAAGTAGAGTGTATTGGACTGAAGCGGAGGTACTGTTCTTGTCAGTTTCCTAAGCAGAGTTGAACTAGATATGGCCCCTGTGTGTAGGAAGCACAGTTCTTTTGTTCTGACCAAGCTCACTGTTCTGGCCCTATAGAAAACACAGTAGAGTAGAAAAGTGCTCTTTTCTCAAAAGCAGAGTGTGTTTCTTGTAAGGCGAGGTAGCGTTTGTTTCCCAGTCCTAAATGGAGTTGAATCACATGCAGTTTTTGGTCCTATGAGCAAGAGTTGTTTTCTGGTAAGGAAAGTCACTCTTGCGCTCCCATTGCCATACACAGTGCAAATAGCACTCGCGTCTGTTCCCAGCAATTACAGTGTATTGGACTGAAGCGGAGCTACTGTTCTTTTCAGTTTTCTATGCAGAGTTGAACTAGATATGGCCCCTGTGTGTAGGAAGCACTGTTCTTTTGTTCTGAGCAAGCTCACTGTTCAGACCCCATAGGAAACACAGTAGAGTAGAAGAGTGCTCTTTTCTCAAAAGAAGAGTGTGTTTCTTGTAAAGCGAGCTAGCATTTGTTTCACAGTCCTAAATGGAGTTGAATCACATGCAGTTTCTTGTCCTAAGAGCAAGAGTTGTTTTCTGGTAAGAAGAGTCACTATTGTGCTCCCATTGTCATTCACAGGGCAAATAACACTGGCGTCTGTTCCCAGCATGTACACTGTATTGGACTGAAGAGGATCTACGGTTCTTTTCAGTTTCCTAAGCATAATTGAACTAGATATGGCGGTATTTGTATGAAGCACAGTTCTTTTGTTCTGACCAAACTCACTGTTCTGGCCCTATAGAAAACACAGTAGAGTAGAAGAGTGCTCTTTTCTCAAAAGCAGAGTGTGTTTCTTGTAAGGCGAGCTAGCGTTTGTTTCCCAGTCCTAAATGGAGTTGAATCACATGCAGTTTTTGGTCCTATGAGCAAGAGTTGTTTTCTGGTAAGGAAAGTCACTCTTGCGCTCCCATTGCCATACACAGTGCAAATAGCACTCGCGTCTGTTCCCAGCAAGTACAGTGTATTGGACTGAAGCAGAGCTACTGTTCTTGTCAGTTTCCTAAGCAGAGTTGAACTAGATATGGCCCCTGTGTGTAGGAAGCAAAGTTCTTTTGTTCTGAGCAAGCTCACTGTTCGGACCACATAGGAAATACAGTAGAGTAGAAGAGTGCTCTTTTCTCAAAAGCAGAGTGTGTTTCTTGTAAGGCGAGCTAGTGTTTGTTTCCCAGACAGAAATGGAGTTGAATCCCATGCAGTTTCTGGTCCTACGAGCAAGAGGTGTTTTCTGATAAGAAGAGTCACTATTGCGCTCCCATTGTCATACAGAGGACAAATAGCACTGGCGTCTGTTCCCTGCATGTACAGTGTATTGGACTGAAGTGGAGCTACTGTTCATGTCAGTTTCCTAAGCAGAGTTGAACTAGATATGGCCCGTGTGTGGAGGAAGCACAGTTCTGTTGTTCTGAGCAAGCTCAAAGTTTGGACACCCTAGGATACACAGTAAAGTAGAAGAGTGCTCTTTCCTCAAAAGCAGAGTGTATTTCTTGTAAGGCGAGCTATCGTTTGTTTCCCAGTCCTAAATGGAGTTGAATCACATGCAGTTTCTTGTCCTACGAGCAAGAGTTGTTTTCTGGTAAGAAGAGTCACTATTGTGCTCCCATTGTCATACACAGGGCAAATAACACTGGCGTCTGTTCCCAGCATGTACAGTGTATTGGACTGAAGAGGAACTACTGTTCTTGTCAGTTTCCTAAGCAGAATTGAACTAGATATGGCCGTATTTGTAGGAATCACAGTTCTTTTGTTCTGAGCAAACTCACTGTTCTGGCCCTATAGGAAAAACAGTAGAGTAGAAGAGTGCTCTTTTCTCAAAAGCAGAGTGTGTTTCTTGTAAGGCGAGCTAGCGTTTGTTTCCCAGTCCTAAATGGAGTTGAATCACATGCAGTTTTTGTTCCTATGAGCAAGAGTTGTTTTCTGGTAAGGAAAGTCACTCTTGTGCTCCCATTGCCATACACAGTGCAAACAGCACTCGCGTCTGATCCCAGCAATTACAGTGTATTGGACTGAAGCGGAGCTACTGTTCTTGTCAGTTTCCTAAGCAGAGTTGAACTAGATATGGCCCCTGTGTGTAGGAAGCACAGTTCTTTTGTTCTTAGCAAGCTCACTGTTCAGACCCCATAGGAAACACATTAGAGTAGAAGAGTGCATTTTTCTCAAAAGCAGAGGGTGTTTCTTGTAAGGCGAGCTAGCGTTTGTTTCCCAGTCCTAAATGGATTTGAATCACATGCAGTTTTTGGTCCTCTGAGCAAGAGTTGTTTTCTGGTAAGGAAAGTCACTCTTGTGCTCCCATTGCCATACACAGTGCAAATAGCACTCGCGTCTGTTCCAGCAAGTACAGTGTATTGGACTGAAGCGGAGCTACTGTTCTTGTCAGTTTCCTAAGCAGAGTTGAACTAGATATGGCTCCTGTGTGTAGGAAGCACATTTCTTTTCTTCTGAGCAAGCTCACTGTTCGGACCACATAGGAAATACAGTAGAGTAGAAGAGTGCTCTTTTCTCAAAAGCAGAGTGTGTTTCTTGTAAGGCGAGCTAGCGTTTGTTTACCAGTCCTAAATGGAGTTGAATCACATGCAGGTTTTGGTCCTATGAGCAAGAGTTGTTTTCTGGTAAGGAAAGTCATTATTGCGCTCGCATTTCCATACACAGTGCAAATAGCACTGGCGTCTGTTCCCAGCAAGTACAGTGTATTGGACTGAAGCGGAGCTACTGTTCTTGTCAGTTTCCTAAGCAGAGTTGAACTAGATATTGCCCCTGTGTGTAGGAAGCACAGATCTTTTGTTCTGAGCAAGCTCACTGTTCAGACCCCATAGGAAACACAGTAGAGTAGAAGAGTGCTCTTTTCTCAAAAGCAGAGTGTGTTTCTTGTAAAGCGAGCTAGCATTTGTTTCACAGTCCCAAATGGAGTTGAATCACATGCAGTTTCTTGTCCTAAGAGCAAGAGTTGTTTTCTGGTAAGAAGAGTCACTATTGTGCTCCCATTGTCATTCACAGGGCAAATAACACTGGCGTCTGTTCCCAGCATGTACACTGTATTGGACTGAAGAGGATCTACGGTTCTTTTCAGTTTCCTAAGCATAATTGAACTAGATATGGCCGTATTTGTATGAAGCACAGTTCTTTTGTTCTGACCAAGCTCACTGTTCTGGCCCTATAGAAAACACAGTAGAGTAGAAAAGTGCTCTTTTCTCAAAAGCAGAGTGTGTTTCTTGTAAGGCGAGCTAGCGTTTGTTTCCCAGTCCTAAATGGAGTTGAATCACATGCAGTTTTTGGTCCTATGAGCAAGAGTTGTTTTCTGGTAAGGAAAGTCACTCTTGCGCTCCAATTGCCATACACAGTGCAAATAGCACTCGCGTCTGTTCCCAGCAAGTACAGTGTATTGGACTGAAGCAGAGCTACTGTTCTTGTCAGTTTCCTAAGCAGAGTTGAACTAGATATGGCCCCTGTGTGTAGGAAGCACAGTTCTTTTGTTCTGAGCAAGCTCACTGTTCGGACCACATAGGAAATACAGTAGAGTAGAAGAGTGCTCTTTTCTCAAAAGCAGAGTGTGTTTCTTGTAAGGCGAGCTAGTGTTTGTTTCCCAGACAGAAATGGAGTTGAATCCCATGCAGTTTCTGGTCCTATGAGCAATTGGTGTTTTCTGATAAGAAGAGTCACTATTGTGCTCCCATTGTCATACAGAGGACAAATAGCACTGGCGTCTCTTCCCTGCATGTACAGTGTATTGGACTGAAGTGGAGCTACTGTTCATGTCAGTTTCCTAAGCAGAGTTGAACTAGATATGGCCCGTGTGTGGAGGAAGCACAGTTCTGTTGTTCTGAGCAAGCTCACTGTTCGGACCCCATAGGATACACAGCAGAGTAGAAGAGTGCTCTTTTCTCAAAAGCAGAGTGTGTTTCTTGTAAGGCGAGCTAGCGTTTGTGTCCCAGTCCTAAATGGAGTTGAATCACATGCAGTTTCTTGTCCTACGAGCAAGAGTTGTTTTCTGGTAAGAAGAGTCACTATTGTGCTCCCATTGTCATACACAGGGCAAATAACACTGGCGTCTGTTCCCAGCATGTACAGTGTATTGGACTGAAGAGGATCTGCTGTTCTTGTCAGTTTCCTAAGCAGAATTGAACTAGATATGGCCGTATTTGTAGCAATCACAGTTCTTTTGTTCAGAGCAAACTCACTGTTCTGGCCCTATAGGAAAAACAGTAGAGTAGAAGAGTGCTCTTTTCTCAAATTCAGAGTGTGTTTCTTGTAAGGCGAGCTAGCGTTTGTTTCCAAGTCCTAAATGGAGTTGAATCACATGCAGTTTTTGGTCCTATGAGCAAGAGTTGTTTTCTGGTAAGGAAAGTCATTATTGCGCTCGTATTTCCATACACAGTGCAAATAGCACTGGCGTCTGTTCCCAGCAAGTACAGTGTATTGGACTGAAGCGGAGCTACTGTTCTTGTCAGTTTCCTAAGCAGAGTTGAACTAGATATTGCCCCTGTGTGTAGGAAGCACAGTTCTTTTGTTCTGAGCAAGCTCACTGTTCAGACCCCTTAGGAAACACAGGAGAGTAGAAGAATGCTCTTTTCTCAAAAGCAGAGTGTGTTTCTTGTAAAGCGAGCTAGCATTTGTTTCCCAGTCTTAAATGGAGTTGAATCACATGCAGTTTCTTGTCCTAAGATCAAGAGTTGTTTTCTGGTAAGAAGAGTCACTATTGTGCTCCCATTGTCATTCACAGGGCAAATAACACTGGCGTCTGTTCCCAGCATGTACACTGTATTGGACTGAAGAGGATCTACTGTTTTTTTCAGTTTCCTAAGCATAATTGAACTAGATATGGCCGTATTTGTATGAAGCACAGTTCTTTTGTTTTGAACAAGCTCACTGTTCTGTCCCTATAGGAAACACTGTAGAGTAGAAGAGTGCTCTTTTCTCAAAAGCAGAGTGTGTTTCTTGTAAGGCGAGCTAGCGTTTGTTTCCCAATTCTGAATGGATTTGAAATACATGCAGTTTCTGGTCCTACGAGCAAGAGATGTTTTCTGGTAAGAAGAGTCACTATTGCGCTCCCATTGTCATAAACAGGACAAATAGCACTGGCATCTGTTCCCAGCAAGTAGAGTGTATTGGACTGAAGCGGAGCTACTGTTCTTGTCAGTTTCCTAAGCAGAGTTGAACTAGATATGGCCCCTGTGTGTAGGAAGCACAGTTCTTTTGTTCTGAGCAAGCTCACTTTTCATACCACATAGGAAATACAGTAGAGTAGAAGAGTGATCTTTTCTCAAAAGCAGAGTGTGTTTCTTGTAAGGCGAGCTAGTGTTTGTTTCCCAGTCAGAAATGGAGTTGAATCCCATGCAGTTTCTGGTCCTACGAGCAAGAGTTGTTTTCTCGTAATCAAAGTTGTTTTCTGGTAATCAAAGTCACTATTGCGCTCCCATTGTCATACACAGTGCAAATAGCACTCACGTCTGTTCCCAGCAAGTACAGTGTATTGGACTGAAGAGGAGCTACTGTTCTTGTCAGTTTCCTAAGCAGAGTTGAATTAGATATGGCCCATGTGTGTAGGAAGCCCAGTTCTTTTGTTCTGAGCAAGCTCAATGTTCGGACCCCATATGAACCACAGTAGAATAGAAGACTGCTCTTTTCTCAAAAGCAGAGTGTGTTTCTTGTAAGGCAAGCTAGCGTTTGTTTCCCAGTCCTAAATGGAGTTGAATCACATGCAGTTTTTGGTCCTACGAGCAAGAGTTGTTTTCTGGTAAGGAAAGTCACTATTGCGCTCCCTTTGCCATACACAGTGCAAATATCACTCGCGTCTGTTCCCAGCAAGTACAGTGTATTGGACTGAAGAGGAGCTACTGTTCTTGTCAGTTTCCTAAGCAGAGTTGAACTAGATATGGCCCGTGTGTGGAGGAAGCACAGTTCTTTTGTTCTGAGCAAGCTCACTGTTCGGACACCATAGGAAACACAGTAGAGTAGAAGAGTGCTCTTTTCTCAAAAGCAGAGTGTGTTTCTTGTAAGGCGAGCTAGCGTTTGTTTCCCAGTCCTAAATGGAGTTGAATCATATGCAGTTTCTTGTCCTACGAGCAAGAGTTGTTTTCTGGTAAAAAGAGTCACTGTTGCGCTCCCATTGTCATACACAGGGCAAATAGCACTGGCTTCTGTTCCCAGCATGTACAGTGTATTGTACTGAGGAAGATCTACTGTTCTTGTCAGTTTCCTAAGCAGAATTGAACTAGATATGGCCGTATTTGTAGGAAGCACAGTAATTTTGTTCTGAGCAAACTCACTGTTCTGGCCCTATAGGAAACACAGTAGAGTAGAAGAGTGCTCTTTTCTCAAAAGCAGAGTGTGTTTCTTGTAAGGAGAGCTAGTGTTTGTTTCCCAGTCCTAAATGGAGTTGAATCACATGCAGTTTTTGGTACTACGAGCAAGAGTTGTTTTCTGGTAAGGAAAGTCACTATTGCGCTCCCATTTCCATACACAGTGCAAATAGCACTCGCATCTGTTCCAAGAAAGTACAGTGTATTGGACTGAAGCGGAGCTACTGTTCTTGTCAGTTTGCTAAGCAGAGTTGAACTAGATATGGCCCCTGTGTGTAGGAAGCACAGTTCTTTTGTTCTGAGCAAGCTCACTGTTCGGACCACATAGGAAACACAGAAGAGTAAAAGAGTGCTCTTTTCCCAAAAGCAGAGTGTGTTTCTTGTAAGGCGAGATAGTGTTTGTTCCCCAGTCAGAAATGGAGTTGAATCCCATGCAGTTTTTGTTCCTACGAGGAAGAGGTTTTTTCTGATAAGAAGAGTCTCTATTGCGCTCCTATTTCTATACACAGTACAAATAGGACTCTCGTCTGTTCCCAGCTAGTACAGTGTATTGGACTGAAGAGGAGCTACCGTTCTTGTCAGTTTCCTAAGCAGAGTTGAACTAGATATGGCCCGTGTGTGTAGGAAGCACAGTTCTTTTGTTCTGAGCAAGCTCACTGTTCGGACCCCATAGGAAACACAGTAGAGCAGAAGAGTGCTCTTTTCTCAAAAGCAGAGTGTGTTTCTTGTAAGGCGAGCTAGCGTTTGTTTCCCAGTACTAAATGGAGTTGAATCACATCCTGTTTTTGGTCCTACGAGTAAGAGTGGTTTTCTGATAAGGAAAGTCACTATTGCGCTCCCATTGTCAGACACAGGGCAAATAGCACTGGTGTCTGTTCCCAGCATGTACAGTGTATTGGACTGAAGAGGATGTACTGTTCTTGTCAGTTTCCTAAGCAGAGTTGAACTAGATATGGCCCCTGTGTGTAGGAAGCACAGTTCTTTTGTTCTGAGCAAGCTCACTTTTCGGACCACATAGGAAATACAGTAGAGTAGAAGAGTGATCTTTTCTCAAAAGCAGAGTGTGTTTCTTGTAAGGCGAGCTAGTGTTTGTTTCCCAGTCAGAAATGGAGTTGAATGCCATGCAGTTTCTGGTCCTACGAGCAAGAGGTGTTTTCTGATAAGAAGAGTCACTATTGCGCTCCCATTGTCATACAGAGGACAAATAGCACTGGCGTCTGTTCCCTGCATGTACAGTGTATTGGACTGAAGTGGAGCTACTGTTCATGTCAGTTTCCTAAGCAGAGTTGAACTAGATATGGCCCGAGTGTGGAGGAAGTACAGTTCTTTTGTTCTGAGCAAGCTCACTGTTTGGACCCCCTAGGATACACAGTAGAGTAGAAGAGTGCTCTTTTCTCAAAATCAGAGTGTGTTTCTTGAAAGGCGAGCTAGCGTTTGTTTCCCAGTCCTAAATGGAGTTGAATCACATGCAGTTTCTTGTCCTACAAGCAAGAGTTGTTTTCTGGTAAGAAGAGTCACTATTGTGCTCCCATTGTCATACACAGGGCAAATAGCATTGGCGTCTGTACCCAGCATGTACAGTGTATTGGACTGAAGAGGATCTACTGTTCTTTTCAGTTTCCTAAGCAGAATTGAACTAGATATGGCTGTATTTGTAGGAATCACAGTTCTTTTGTTCTGAGCCAACTCACTGTTCTGGCCCTATAGGAAAAACAGTACAGTAGAAGAGTGCTCTTTTCTCAAAAGCAGAGTGTGTTTCTTGAAAGGTGAGCTAGCGTTTGTTTCCCAGTCCTAAATGGAGTTGAATCACATGCAGTTTTTGGTCCTATGAGCAAGAGTTGTTTTCTGGTAAGGAAAGTCACTCTTGCGCTCCCATTGCCATACACACTGCAAATAGCACTCGCGTCTGTTCCCAGCAAGTACAGTGTATTAGACTGAAGCAGAGCTACCATTCTTGTCAGTTTTCTAAGCAGAGTTGAACTAGATATGGTCCCTGTGTGTAGGAAGCACTGTTCTTTTGTTCTGAGCAAGCTCACTGTTCGGACCCCCTAGGAAACACAGTAGAGTAGAAGAGTGCTCTTTTCTCAAAAGCAGAGTGTGTTTCTTGTAAGGCGAGCTAGGATTTGTTTCCCATTCCTAAATGGAGTTGAATCACATGCAGTTTTTGGTCCTATGTGCAAGAGTTGTTTTCTGGTAAGGAAAGTCACTATTGCGCTCCCAATGCCATACACAGTGCAAATAGCACTCCCATCTGTTCCCAGCAAGTACAGTGTATTGGACTGAAGAGGAGCTACTGTTCTTGTCAGTTTCCTAAGCAGAGTTGAACTAGATATGGCCCCTGTGTGTAGGAAGCACAGTTCTTTTGTTCTGAGCAAGCTCACTGTTTGGACCCCATAGGAAACACAGTAGAGTAGAAGAGTGCTCTTTTCTCAAAAGCAGAGTGTGTTTCTTGTAAGGCGAGCTAGTGTTTGTTTCCCAGTCAGAAATGGAGTTGAATCCCATGCAGTTTCTGGTCATACCAGCAAGACGTGTTTTCCGATAAGAAGAGTCACTATTGTGCTCCTATTGCCATACACAGTGCAAATAGCACTCGCGTCTGTTCCCAGCTATTACAGTGTATTGGACTGAAGAGGAGCTACCGTTCTTGTCAGTTTCCTAAGCAGAGTTGAACTAGATATGGCCCGTGTGTTTAGGAAGCACAGTTCTTTTGTTCTGAGCATGCTCACTGTTCAGACCCCAAAGGAAACACAGTAGAGTAGAAGAGTGCTCTTTTCTCAAAAGCAGAGTGTGTTTCTTGTAAGGCGAGCTAGCGTTTGTTTCCCAGTCCTAAATGGAGTTGAATCTCATGCAGTTTTTGGTCCTATGAGCAAGAGATGTTTTCTGGTAAGGAAAGTCACTCTTGCGCTCCCATTGCCATACACAGTGCAAATAGCACTCGCGTCTTTTCCCAGCAAGTACAGTGTATTGGACTGAAGCGGAGCTACTGTTCTTGTCAGTTTGCTAAGCAGAGTTGAACTAGATATGGCCCCTGTGTGTAGGAAGCACTGTTCTTTTGTTATGAGCAAGCTCACTGTTCGGACCCCCTAGGAAACACAGTAGAGTAGAAGAGTGCTCTTTTCTCAAAAGCAGAGTGTGTTTCTTGTAAGGCGAGCTAGCGTTTGTTTCCCAGTCCTAAATGGAGTTTAATCACAGGCAGTTTTTGGTCCTATGAGCAAGAGTTGTTTTCTGGTAAGGAAAGTCACTCTTGCGCTCCCATTGAAATACAAAGTGCAAATAGCACTCGCGTCTGTTCCCAGCAAGTACAGTGTATTGGACTGAAGCGGAGCTACTCTTCTTGTCAGTTTCCTAAGCAGAGTTGAACTAGATATGTTCCCTGTGTGTAGGAAGCACAGTTCTTTTGTTCTGAGCAAGCTCACTGTTCGGACCACATAGGAAATACAGTAGAGTAGAAGAGTGCTCTTTTCTCAAAAGCAGAGTGTGTTTCTTGTAAGGCAAGCTAGTGTTTGTTTCCCAGTCAGAAATGGAGTTTAATCCCATGCAGTTTCTGGTCCTACGAGCAAGAGGTGTTTTCTGATAAGAAGAGTCACTGTAGCGCTCCCATTGTCATACAGAGGACAAATAGCACTCGCGTCTGTTCCCAGCTATTACAGAGTATTGGACTGAAGAGGAGCTACCATTCTTGTCAGTTTCCTAAGCAGAGTTGAACTAGATATGGCCCGTGTGTGTAGGAAGCACAGTTCTTTTGTTCTGAGCAAGCTCACTGTTCGGACCCCTTAGGAAATACAGTAGAGTAGAAGAGTCCTCTTTTCTCAAAAGCAGAGTGTGTTTCTTGTAAGGCGAGCTAGCGTTTGTTGCCCAGTCCTAAATGGAGTTGAATCAAATGCAGTTTTTGGTCCTATGTGCAAGAGTTGTTTTCTGGTAAGAAGAGTCACTATTGCGCTCCCATTGTCATTCACAGGGCAAATAACACTGGCGTCTGCTCCCAACATGTACACTGTATTGGACTGAAGAGGTTCTACTGTTCTTTTCAGTTTCCTAAGCATAATTGAACTAGATATGGCCGTATTTGTATGAAGCACATTTCTTTTGTTCTGAGCAAGCTCACTGTTCGGACCACATAGGAAATACAGTAGAGTAGAAGAGGGCTCTTTTCTCAAAAGCAGAGTGTGTTTCTTGTAAGGCGAACTAGTGTTTGTTTCCCAGTCAGAAATGTAGTTGAATCCCATGCAGTTTCTGGTGCTACGAGCAAGAGGTGTTTTCTGATAAGAAGAGTCACTATTGTGCTCCCATTGTCATACAGAGGACAAATAGCACTGGTGTCTGTTCCCTGCATGTACAGTGTATTGGACTGAAGTGGAGCTACTGTTCTTGACAGTTTCCTAAGCAGAGTTGAACTAGATATGGCCCGTGTGTGGAGGAAGCACAGTTCTGTTGTTCTGAGCAAGCTCACTGTTCGGAACCCATAGGAAACACAGGAGAGTAGAAGAGTGTTATTTTCTCAAAAGCAGAGTGTGTGTCTTGTAAGGCGAGCTAGTGTTTGTTTCCCAGTCCTAAATGTAGTTGAATCACTAGCAGTTTCTTGTCCTATGAGCAAGAGTTTTTTTCTGGTAAGAAGAGTAACTATTGTGCTCCCATTGTCATACACAGGGCAAATAGCACTGGCGTCTGTTCCCAGCATGTACAGTGTATTGGACTGAAGAGGATCTACTGTTCCTGTCAGTTTCCTAAGCAGAATTGAACTAGATATGGCCGTATTTGTAGGAATCACAGTTCTTTTGTTCTGAGCAAACTCACTGTTCTGGCCCTATAAGAAAAACAGTAGAGTAGAAGAGTGCTCTTTTCTCAAAGGCAGAGTGTGTTTCTTGTAAGGCTAGCTAGCGTTTGTTTCCCAGTCCTAAATGGAAGTTGAATCACATGCAGTTTTTGGTCCTACGAGAAAGAGCTGTTTTCTGGTAAGGAAAGTCATTATTGCGCTCGCATTGCCATACACAGTGCAAATAGCACTGGCGTCTGTTCCCAGCAAGTACAGTGTATTGGACTGAAGCGGAGCTAATGTTCTTGTCAGTTTCCTAAGCAGAGTTGGACTAGATATTGCCCCTGTGTGTAGAAGCACAGTTCTTTTGTTCTGAGCAAGCTCACTGTTCAGACCCCATAGGAAACACAGTAGAGTAGAAGAGTGCTCTTTTCTCAAAAGCAGAGTGTGTTTCTTGTAAAGCAAGCTCGCATTTGTTTCCCAGTCCGAAATGGAATTGAATCACATGCAGTTTCTTGTACTACGAGCAAGAGTTGTTTTCTGGTAAGAAGAGTCACTATTGTGCTCCCATTGTCATTCACAGTGCAAATAACACTGGCGTCTGTTCCCAGCATGTACACTGTATTGGACTGAAGAGGATCTACTGTTCTTTTCAGTTTCCTAAGCATAATTGAACTAGATATGGCCATATTTGTATGAAGCACAGTTCTTTTGTTCTGAGCAAGATCACTCTTCTGGCCCTATAAGAAACACAGTAGAGTAGAAGAGTGCTCTTTTCTCAAAAGCAGAGTGTGTTTCTTGTAAGGCGAGCTAGCGTTTGTTTCCCAGTCCTAAATGGAGTTGAATCACATGCAGTTTTTGGTCCTATGATCAAGAGTTGTTTTCTGGTAAGGAAAGTCACTCTTGCGCTCCCATTGCCATACACAGTGCAAATAGCACTCGCGTCTGTTCCCAGCAAGTACAGTGTATTGGACTGAAGCGGAGCTACTGTTCTTGTCAGTTTGCTCAGCAGAGTTGAACTAGATATGGCCCCTGTGTGTAGGAAGCACTGTTCTTTTGTTCTGAACAAGCTCACTGTTCGGACCCCCTAGGAAACACAGTAGAGTAGAAGAGTGCTCTTTTCTCAAAAGCAGAGTGTGTTTCTCGTAAGGCAAGCTAGCGTTTGTTTCCCAGTAATAAATGGAGTTGAATCACATCCTGTTTTTGGTCCTACGAGCAAGAGTTGTTTTCTGGTAAGGAAATTCACTATTGTGCTCCCATTGTCAGACACAGTGCAAATAGCACTCGCGTCTCTTCCCAGCAAGTACAGTGTATTGGACTGAAGAGGATCTACTGTTCTTGTCAGTTTCCTAAGCATAATTGAACTAGATATGGCCCCTGTGTGTAGGAAGCACTGTTCTTTTGTTCTGAGCAAGCTCACTGTTCGGACCCCCTAGGAAACACAGTAGAGCAGAAGAGTGCTCTTTTCTCAAAAGTAGAGTGTTTTTCTTGTAAGGCGAGATAGTGTGTGTTTCCCATTCCTAAATGGAGTTGTATCACATGCAGTTTTTGGTCCTATGAGCAAGAGTTGTTTTCTGGTAAGAGGTTCACTATTATGCTCCCAATGCCATACACAGTGCAAATAGCACTCGCGTCTCTTCCCAGCAAGTACAGTGTATTGGACTGAAGAGGAGCTACTGTTCTTGTCAGTTTTCTAAGCAGAGTTGAACTAGATATGGCCCCTGGGTGTAGGAAGCACAGTTCTTTTGTTCTGAGCAAGCTCAATTTTCGGACCCCATAGGAAACACAGTAGAGAAGTGTGCTCTTTTCTCAAAAGCAGAGTATGTTTCTTGTAAGGCGAGCTAGCGTTTGTTTCCCAATCCTAAATGGAGTTGAATCACATGCAGTTTTTGGTCCTACGAGCAAGAGTTGTTTTCTGGTAAGAAGAGTCACTTTTGCACTCCCATTGTCATCCACAGGGCAAATCACACTGGCATCTGTTCCCAGCATGTACAGTGTATTGGACTGAAAAGGATCTACTTTCTTGTCAGTTTCCTAAGCAGAGTTTAACTAGATATGGACCGTGTGTGTAGGAAGCACAGTTCTTTTGTTCTGAGAATGCTCACTGTTCTGGCCCTATAGGAAACACATTAGAGTAGAAGAGTGCTCCTTTCTCAATCCAGAGTGTGTTTCTTGTAAGTCCAGCTATCGTTTGTTTCCCAGTACTAAATGGAGTTGAATCACATCCGGTTTTTGGTCCTACGAGCAAGAATTGTTTTCTGATAAAAAGAGTCACTATTGCGCTCCTATTGCCATACACAGTACAAATAGCACTCGTGTCTGTTCCCAGCATGTACAGTGTATTGAACTGAAGAGGATCTACTCTTCTTGTCAGTTTCCTAAGCAGAGTTGAACTAGATATGGCCAGTGTGTGGGAGGAAGCACAGTCTTTTGTTCTGAGGCAAGCTCAACGTTCCGACCCCATATGAACCACAGTAGAGTAGAAGAGTGCTCTTTCTCAAAATCAGAGTGTGTTTCTTGTAAGGCGAGCTAGCGTTTGTTTCCCAGTCCTAAATGGAGTTGAATCACATGCAGTTTCCTGTCCTATGAGCAAGAGTTGTTTTGTGGTAAGAAGAGTCACTATTGCGCTCCCATTGTCATACACAGGGCAAATAGACCTGGCGTCTGTTCCCAGCATGTACAGTGTATTGGCCTGAAGAGGATCTACTGTTCTTGTCAGTTTCCTAAGCAGAATTGAACTAGATAAGGCCGTATTTGTAGGAAGCACAGTTCTTGTCTTCTGAGCAAACTCACTGTTCTTGCCCTTTAGGAAACACAGTAGAGTAGAAGAGTGCTCTTTTCTCAAAAGGAGAGTGTGTTTCTTGTAATGCGAGCTAGTGTTTGTTTCCCAGTCAGAAATGGAGTTGAATCCCATGCAGTTTCTGGTCCTACGAGCAAGAGTTGTTTTCTGGTAATAAGAGTCACTATCACGCTCCCATTGTCATACACAGGGCAAATAGCACTGGCGTCTGTTCCCAGCAAGTACAGTGTATTGGACTGAAGCGGAGCTACTGTTCTTGTCAGTTTCCTAAGCAGAGCTGAACTAGATATGGCCCCTGTGTGTAGGAAGCACAGTTCTTTTGTTCTGAGCAAGCTCAATGTTCGTACCACATAGAAAACACATTAGAGTAGAAGAGTGCTCTTTTCTCAAAACCAGAGTGTGTTTCTTGTAAGGCGAGCGTGTGTTTGTTTCCCAGTCCTAAATGGAGTTGAATCACATACAGTTTTTGGTCCTACGAGCAAGAGTTGTTTTCTGGTAAGGAAAGTCACTATTGCACTCCCATTGCCATACACAGTTCAAATAGCACTCGTGTCTGTTCCCAGCAAGTACAGTGTATTGGACTGAAGAGGAGCTACTGTTCTTGTCAGTTTCCTAAGCAGAGTTGAACTAGATATGGCCCGTGTGTGTAGGAAGCACAGTTCTTTTGTTCTGAGCAAGCTCTGTGTTCGGACCCCATATGAACCATAGTAGAATAGAAGACTGCTCTTTGCTCAAAAGCAGAGTGTGTTTCTTGTAAGGCGAGCTAGAGTTTGTTTCCCAGTCCTAAATGGAGTTGAATCACGTGCAGTTTTTGGTCCTATGAGCAAGAGTTGTTTTCTCGTAAGCAAAGTCACTATTGCGCTCCCATTGCCGTACACAGTGCAAATACCACTGGCGTCTGTTCTAGCAAGTACAGTGTATTGGACTGAAGAGGAGCTACTGTTCTTGTCAGTTTCCTAAGCAGAGTTGAACTAGATATGGCCCGTGTGTGTAGGAAGCACAGTTCTTTTGTTCTGAGCAAGCTCCATGTTCGGACCCCATATGAACCACAGTAGAATAGAAGACTGCTCTTTTCTCAAAAGCAGAGTGTGTTTCTTGTAAGGCGAGCTATCGTTTGTTTCCCAGTCCTAAATGGAGTTGAATCACATGCAGTTTTTGGTCCCACGAACCAGAGTTGTTTTCTGGTAAGGAAAGTCACTATTGCGCTCCCTTTGCCATACACAGTGCAAACAGCACTGGCGTCTGTTCCTAGCAAGTACAGTGTATTGCACTGAAGAGGAGCTACTGTTCTTGTCAGTTTCCTAAGCAGAGTTGAACTAGATATGGCCCCTGTGTGTAGGAAGCACAGTTCTTTTGTTCTGAGCAAGCTCACTGTTCGGACCCCATAGGAAACACAGTAGAGTAGAAGAGTGCTCTTTTCTCAAAAGCAGAGTGTGTTTCTTGTAAGGCGAGCTAGCGTTTGTTTCCCAGTCCTAAATGGAGTTGAATCTCATGCAGTTTTTGGTCCTACGAGCAAGAGTTGTTTACTCGTAAGCAAAGTCACTATTGCGTTCCCATTGCCATACACAGTGCAAATAGCACTGGCGACTGTTCCCAGCAAGTACAGTGTATTGGACTGAAGAGGAGCTACTGTTCTTGTCAGTTTCCTAAGCAGAGTTGAACTAGATATGTCCCGTGTGTGTAAGAACCACAGTTCTTTTGTTCTGAGTAAGCTCAAAGTTTGGACCCCATATGAACCACAGTAGAATAGAAGACTGCTCTTTTCTTAAAAGCAGAGTGTGTTTCTTGTAAGGAGAGCTAGCGTTTGTTTCCCAGTCCTAAATGGAGTTGAAACACATGCAGTTTTTGTTCCTACGAGCAAGAGTTGTTTTCTCGTAATCAAAGTTGTTTTCTCGTAATCAAAGTCACTATTGCGCTCCCATTGCCATACACAGTGCAAATAGCACTCGCGTCTGTTCCCAGCAAGTACAGTGTATTGGACTGAAGAGGAGCTACTGTTCTTGTCAGTTTCCTAAGCAGAGTTGAATTAGATATGGCCCATGTGTGTAGGAAGCCCAGTTCTTTTGTTCTGAGCAAGCTCAATGTTCAGACCCCATATGAACCACAGTAGAATAGAAGACTGCTCTTTTCTCAAAAGCAGAGTGTGTTTCTTGTAAGGCAAGCTAGCGTTTGTTTCCCAGTCCTAAATGGAGTTGAATCACATGCAGTTTTTGGTCCTACGAGCAAGAGTTGTTTTCTGGTAAGGAAAGTCACTATTGCGCTCCCTTTGCCATACACAGTGCAAATATCACTCGCGTCTGTTCCCAGCAAGTACAGTGTATTGGACTGAAGAGGAGCTACTGTTCTTGTCAGTTTCCTAAGCAGAGTTGAACTAGATATGGCCCGTGTGTGGAGGAAGCACAGTTCTTTTGTTCTGAGCAAGCTCACTGTTCGGACACCATAGGAAACACAGTAGAGTAGAAGAGTGCATTTTTCTCAAAAGCAGAGTGTGTTTCTTGTAAGGCGAGCTAGCGTTTGTTTCCCAGTCCTAAATGGAGTTGAATCACATGCAGTTTCTTGTCCTACGAGCAAGAGTTTTTTCTGGTAAAAAGAGTCACTGTTGCGCTCCCATTGTCATACACAGGGCAAATAGCACTGGCTTCTGTTCCCAGCATGTACAGTGTATTGTACTGAGTAAGATCTACTGTTCTTGTCAGTTTCCTAAGCAGAATTGAACTAGATATGGCCGTATTTGTAGGAAGCACAGTAATTTTGTTCTGAGCAAACTCACTGTTCTGGCCCTATAGGAAACACAGTAGAGTAGAAGAGTGCTCTTTTCTCAAAAGCAGAGTGTGTTTCTTGTAAGGAGAGCTAGTGTTTGTTTCCCAGTCCTAAATGGAGTTGAATCACATGCAGTTTTTGGTACTACGAGCAAGAGTTGTTTTCTGGTAAGGAAAGTCACTATTGCGCTCCCATTTCCATACACAGTGCAAATAGCACTCGCATCTGTTCCAAGAAAGTACAGTGTATTGGACTGAAGCGGAGCTACTGTTCTTGTCAGTTTGCTAAGCAGAGTTGAACTAGATATGGCCCCTGTGTGTAGGAAGCACAGTTCTTTTGTTCTGAGCAAGCTCACTGTTCGGACCACATAGGAAACACAGAAGAGTAAAAGATTGCTCTTTTCCCAAAAGCAGAGTGTGTTTCTTGTAAGGCGAGATAGTGTTTGTTCCCCAGTCAGAAATGGAGTTGAATCCCATGCAGTTTTTGTTCCTACGAGGAAGAGGTTTTTTCTGATAAGAAGAGTCTCTATTGCGCTCCTATTTCTATACACAGTACAAATAGGACTCTCGTCTGTTCCCAGCTAGTACAGTGTATTGGACTGAAGAGGAGCTACCGTTCTTGTCAGTTTCCTAAGCAGAGTTGAACTAGATATGGCCCGTGTGTGTAGGAAGCACAGTTCTTTTGTTCTGAGCAAGCTCACTGTTCGGACCCCATAGGAAACACAGTAGAGCAGAAGAGTGCTCTTTTCTCAAAAGCAGAGTGTGTTTCTTGTAAGGCGAGCTAGCGTTTGTTTCCCAGTACTAAATGGAGTTGAATCACATCCTGTTTTTGGTCCTACGAGTAAGAGTGGTTTTCTGATAAGGAAAGTCACTATTGCGCTCCCATTGTCAGACACAGGGCAAATAGCCCTGGCGTCTGTTCCCAGCATGTACAGTGTATTGGACTGAAGAGGATGTACTGCTCTTGTCAGTTTCCTAAGCAGAGTTGAGCTAGATATGGCCCATGTGTGTAGGAAGCACAGTTCTTTTGTTCTGAGCAAGCTCACTCTTCGGACTCCATAGGAAACACAGTAGAGTAGAAGAGTGCTCTTTTCTCAAAAGCAGAGTGTGTTTCTTGTAAGGCGAGCTAGCGTTTGTTTCCCAGTCCTAAATGGAGTTGAATCACATGCAGTTTCTTGTCCTACGAGCAAGAGTTGTTTTCTGGTAAGAAGAGTCACTATTGCGCTCCCATTGTCATACACAGGGCAAATAGCACTGGCGTCTGTTCCTAGCAAGTACAGTGTATTGCACTGAAGAGGAGCTACTGTTCTTGTCAGTTTCCTAAGCAGAGTTGAACTAGATATGGCCCCTGTGTGTAGGAAGCACAGTTCTTTTGTTCTGAGCAAGCTCACTGTTCGGACCCCATAGGAAACACAGTAGAGTAGAAGAGTGCTCTTTTCTCAAAAGCAGAGTGTGTTTCTTGTAAGGCGAGCTAGCGTTTGTTTCCCAGGCCTAAATGGAGTTGAATCACATGCAGTTTTTGGTCCTACGAGCAAGAGTTGTTTACTCGTAAGCAAAGTCACTATTGCGTTCCCATTGCCATACACAGTGCAAATAGCACTGGCGACTGTTCCCAGCAAGTACAGTGTATTGGACTGAAGAGGAGCTACTGTTCTTGTCAGTTTCCTAAGCAGAGTTGAAGTAGATATGTCCCGTGTGTGTAAGAACCACAGTTCTTTTGTTCTGAGTAAGCTCAAAGTTTTGACCCCATATGAACCACAGTAGAATAGAAGACTGCTCTTTTCTTAAAAGCAGAGTGTGTTTCTTGTAAGGAGAGCTAGCGTTTGTTTCCCAGTCCTAAATGGAGTTGAAACACATGCAGTTTTTGGTCCTACGAGCAAGAGTTGTTTTCTCGTAATCAAAGTTGTTTTCTGGTAATCAAAGTCACTATTGCGCTCCCATTGTCATACACAGTGCAAATAGCACTCGCGTCTGTTCCCAGCAAGTACAGTGTATTGGACTGAAGAGGAGCTACTGTTCTTGTCAGTTTCCTAAGCAGAGTTGAATTAGATATGGCCCATGTGTGTAGGAAGCCCAGTTCTTTTGTTCTGAGCAAGCTCAATGTTCGGACCCCATATGAACCACAGTAGAATAGAAGACTGCTCTTTTCTCAAAAGCAGAGTGTGTTTCTTGTAAGGCAAGCTAGCGTTTGTTTCCCAGTCCTAAATGGAGTTGAATCACATTCAGTTTTTGGTCCTACGAGCAAGAGTTGTTTTCTGGTAAAGAAAGTCACTATTGCGCTCCCTTTGCCATACACAGTACAAATATCACTCGCGTCTGTTCCCAGCAAGTACAGTGTATTGGACTGAAGAGGAGCTACTGTTCTTGTCAGTTTCCTAAGCAGAGTTGAACTAGATATGGCCCGTGTGTGGAGGAAGCACAGTTCTTTTGTTCTGAGCAAGCTCACTGTTCGGACACCATAGGAAACACAGTAGAGTAGAAGAGTGCTCTTTTCTCAAAAGCAGAGTGTGTTTCTTGTAAGGCGAGCTAGCGTTTGTTTCCCAGTCCTAAATGGAGTTGAATCATATGCAGTTTCTTGTCCTACGAGCAAGAGTTGTTTTCTGGTAAAAAGAGTCACTGTTGCGCTCCCATTGTCATACACAGGGCAAATAGCACTGGCTTCTGTTCCCAGCATGTACAGTGTATTGTACTGAGGAAGATCTACTGTTCTTGTCAGTTTCCTAAGCAGAATTGAACTAGATATGGCCGTATTTGTAGGAAGCACAGTAATTTTGTTCTGAGCAAACTCACTGTTCTGGCCCTATAGGAAACACAGTAGAGTAGAAGAGTGCTCTTTTCTCAAAAGCAGAGTGTGTTTCTTGTAAGGAGAGCTAGTGTTTGTTTCCCAGTCCTAAATGGAGTTGAATCACATGCAGTTTTTGGTACTACGAGCAAGAGTTGTTTTCTGGTAAGGAAAGTCACTATTGCGCTCCCATTTCCATACACAGTGCAAATAGCACTCGCATCTGTTCCAAGAAAGTACAGTGTATTGGACTGAAGCGGAGCTACTGTTCTTGTCAGTTTGCTAAGCAGAGTTGAACTAGATATGGCCCCTGTGTGTAGGAAGCACAGTTCTTTTGTTCTGAGCAAGCTCACTGTTCGGACCACATAGGAAACACAGAAGAGTAAAAGAGTGCTCTTTTCCCAAAAGCAGAGTGTGTTTCTTGTAAGGCGAGATAGTGTTTGTTCCCCAGTCAGAAATGGAGTTGAATCCCATGCAGTTTTTGTTCCTACGAGGAAGAGGTTTTTTCTGATAAGAAGAGTCTCTATTGCGCTCCTATTTCTATATACAGTACAAATAGGACTCTCGTCTGTTCCCAGCTAGTACAGTGTATTGGACTGAAGAGGAGCTACCGTTCTTGTCAGTTTCCTAAGCAGAGTTGAACTAGATATGGCCCGTGTGTGTAGGAAGCACAGTTCTTTTGTTCTGAGCAAGCTCACTGTTCGGACCCCATAGGAAACACAGTAGAGCAGAAGAGTGCTCTTTTCTCAAAAGCAGAGTGTGTTTCTTGTAAGGCGAGCTAGCGTTTGTTTCCCAGTACTAAATGGAGTTGAATCACATCCTGTTTTTGGTCCTACGAGTAAGAGTGGTTTTCTGATAAGGAAAGTCACTATTGCGCTCCCATTGTCAGACACAGGGCAAATAGCACTGGTGTCTGTTCCCAGCATGTACAGTGTATTGGACTGAAGAGGATGTACTGTTCTTGTCAGTTTCCTAAGCAGAGTTGAACTAGATATGGCCCCTGTGTGTAGGAAGCACAGTTCTTTTGTTCTGAGCATGCTCAGTGTTCGGACCCCATGGAAAACACAGTAGAATAGAAGAGTGCTCTTTTCTCAAAAGCAGAGTGTGTTTCTTGTAAGACGAGCTAGCGTTTGTTTCCCAGTCCTAAATGGAGTTGAATCACATGCAGTTTTTGGTCCTACAAGCAAGAGTTGTTTTCTCGTAAGGAAAGTCACTATTGCCCTCCATTTGCCATACACAGTACAAATAGCACTCGCGTCTGTTCCCAGCAAGTACAGTGTATTGGACTGAAGAGGAGCTACTGTTCTTGTCAGTTTCCTAAGCAGAGTTGAGCTAGATATGGCCCATGTGTGTAGGAAGCACAGTTCTTTTGTTCTGAGCAAGCTCACTGTTCGGACTCCATAGGAAACACAGTAGAGTAGAAGAGTGCTCTTTTCTCAAAAGCAGAGTGTGTTTCTTGTAAGGCGAGCTAGCGTTTGTTTCCCAGTCCTAAATGGAGTTGAATCACATGCAGTTTCTTGTCCTACGAGCAAGAGTTGTTTTCTGGTAACAAGAGTCACTATTGCGCTCCCATTGTCATACACAGGGCAAATAGCACTGGCGTCTGTTCCCAGCATGTACAGTGTATTGGACTGAAGAGGATCTACTGTTCTTGTCAGTTTCTTAAGCAGAATTGAACTAGATATGGCCGTATTTGTAGGAAGCACAGTTCTTTTGTTCTGAGCAAACTCACTGTTCTTGCCCTTTAGGAAACACAGTAGAGTAGAAGAGTGCTCTTTTCTCAAAAGCAGAGTGTATTTCTTGTAAGGCGAGCTATCGTTTGTTTCCCAGTCCTAAATGGAGTTGAATCACATGCAGTTTTTGGTCCTATGAGAAAGAGTTGTTTTCTGGTAAGGAAAGTCACTATTGCGCTCCCATTTCCATACACAGTGCAAATAGCACTCGCGTCTGTTCAAAGCTAGTACAGTGTATTGGACTGAAGCGGAGCTACTGTTCTTGTCAGTTTGCTAAGCAGAGTTGAACTAGATATGGCCCCTGTGTGTAGGAAGCTCAGTTTTTTTGTTCTGAGCAAGCTCACTGTTCGGACCCCATAGGAAACACAGTAGAGTAGAAGAGTGCTCTTTTCTCAAAAGCAGAGTGTCTTTCTTGTAAGGCGAGCTAGCGTTTGTTTCCCAGTCAGAAATGGAGTTGAATCACACGCAGTTTTTGGTCCTATGAGCAAGAGATGTTTTTTGGTAAAAAAAAAAAAAAAAGTCACTAATGCGCTCCCATTTCCATACACAATGCAAGTAGCACTCGCGTCTGTTCCCAGCAAGTAGAGTGTATTGGACTGAAGAGGAGCTACTGTTCTTGTCAGTTTCCTAAGCAGAGTTGAACTAGATATGGCCCATGTGTGTAGTAAGCACAGTTCTTTTGTTCTGAGCAAGGTCACTGTTCGGACCCCATAGGAAAAACAGTAGAGTAGAAGAGTGCTCTTTTCTCAAAAGCAGAGTGTGTTTCTTGTAAGGCGAGCTAGCGTTGGTTTCCCAGTCCTAAATGGAGTTGAATCACATGCAGTTTCTTGTCCTACGAGCAAGAGTTGTTTTCTGGTAAGAAGAGTTACTATTGTGCTCCCATTGTCATACACAGGGCAAATAGCACTGGCATCTGTTCCCAGCATGTACAGTGTATTGGACTGAAGAGGATCTACTGTTCTTGTCAGTTTCTTAAGCAGAATTGAACTAGATATGGCCGTATTTGTAAGAAGCACAGTTCTTTTGTTCTGATCAAACTCACTGTTCTGGCCCTATAGGAAACACAGTAGAGTAGAAGAGTGCTCTTTTCTCAAAAGCAGAGTGTGTTTCTTGTAAGGCGAGTTAGTGTTTGTTTCCCAGTCCTAAATGGAGTTGAATCACATGCAGTTTTTGGTCCTACGAGCAAGAGTTGTTTTCTGGTAAGGAAAGTCACTACTGCGCTCCCTTTGCCATACACAGTACAAATAGCACTCTCGTTTGTTCCCAAATACTAGCTCGCCTTACAAGAAACACACTCTGCTTTTGAGAAAAGAGCACTCTTCTATTCTTCTGTGTTTCTATGTTTCTATTCTTCTGTGTTTCACATGCAGTTTTTGGTCCTACGAGCAAGAGTTGTTTTCTGGTAAGAAGTGTCACTATTGTGCTCCCATTGTCATACACAGGGCAAATAGCACTGGCGTCTCTTCCCAGCATGTACAGTGTATTGGACTGAAGAGGATCTACTCTCCTTGTCAGTTTCCTAAGCAGAATTGAACTAGATATGGCCGTATTTGTAGGAAGCACAGTTCTTTTGTTCTGAGCAAACTCACTGTTCTGGCCCTGTAGAAAACACAGTAGAGTAGAAGAGTGCTCTTTTCTCAAAAGCAGAGTGTGTTTCTTGTAAGGCGAGCTAGTGTTTGTTTCCCAGTCCTAAATGGAGTTGAATCACATGCAGTTTTTTGTCCTATGAGCAAGAGTTGTTTTCTGGTAAGGAAAGTCACTATTGCGCTCCCATTTCCATACACAGTGCAAATAGCACTCGCATCTGTTCCCAGGAAGTACAGTGTATTGGACTGAAGCGGAGCTACTGTTCTTGTCAGTTTCCTAAGCAGAGTTGAAGTGGATATGGCCCCTGTGTGTAGGGAGCACAGTTCTTTTGTTCTGAGCAAGCTCACTGTTCGGACCACATAGAAACACAGAAGAATAGAAGAGTGCTCTTTTCTCAAAAGCAGAGTGTGTTTCTTGTAAGGCGAGCTAGTATTTGTTCCCCAGTTAGAAATGGAGTTGAATCCCATGCAGTTTCTGGTCCTACGAGCAAGAGGTGTTTTGCTGATGAGAAGAGTCACTATTGCGCTCCTATTGCCATACACAGTACAAATAGGACTCGCGTCTGTTCCCAGCTAGTACAGTGTATTGGACTGAAGAGGAGCTACCGTTCTTGTCTGTTTCCTAAGCAGAGTTGAACTAGATATGGCCCATGTGTGTAGGAAGCACAGTTCTTTTGTTCTGAGCAAGGTCAATGTTCGGACCCCATATGAACCACAGTAGAATAGAAGACTGCTCTTTTCTCAAAAGCAGAGTGTGTTTCTTGTAAGGCGAGCTAGCATTTGTTTCCCAGTCTTAAATGGAGTTGAATCACATGCAGTTTTTGGTCCTACCAGCAAGAGTTGTTTTCTGGTAAGGAAAGTCACTATTGTGCTCCCTTTGCCATACACAGTGCAAATAGCACTCGCGTCTGTTCACAGCAAGTACAGTGTATTGGACTGAAGAGGAGCTACTGTTCTTGTCAGTTTCCTAAGCAGAGTTGAACTAGATATGGCCCATGTGTGTAGGAAGCACAGTTCTTTTGTTCTGTGCAAGCTCACTGTTCGGACACCATAGGAAACACAGTAGAGTAGAAGAGTGCTCTTTTCTCAAAAGCAGAGTGTGTTTCTTGTAAGGCGAGCTAGCGTTTGTTTCCCAGTCCTAAATGGAGTTGAATCACATGCAGTTTCTTGTCCTACGAGCAAGAGTTGTTTTCTGGTAAAAAGAGTCACTGTTGCGCTCCCATTGTCATACACAGGGCAAATAGCACTGGCGTCTGTTCCCAGCATGTACAGTGTATTGGACTGAACAGGATCTACTGTTCTTGTCAGTTTCCTAAGCAGAATTGAACTAGATATGGCCGTATTTGTAGGAAGCACAGTAATTTTGTTCTGAGCAAACTCACTGTTCTGGCCCTATAGGAAACACAGAGGAATAGAAGAGTGCTCTTTTCTCAAAAGCAGAGTGTGTTTCTTGTAAGGAGAGCTAGCGTTTGTTTCCCAGTCCTAAATGGAGTTGAATCACATGCAGTTTTTGGTACTACGAGCAAGAGTTTTTTTCTGGTAAGGAAAGTCACTATTGCGCTCCCATTTCCATACGTAGTGCAAATAGCACTCGCATCTGTTCCCAGGAAGTACAGTGTATTGGACTGAAGCGGAGCTACTGTTCTTGTCAGTTTCCTAAGCAGAGTTGAACTAGATATGGCCCCTGTATGTAGGAAGCACAGTTCTTTTGTTCTGAGCAAGCTCACTGTTCGGTCCACATAAGAAACAGAGAAGAATAGAAGAGTGCTCTTTTCTCAAAAGCAGAGTGTGTTTCTTGTAAGGCGAGCTAGTGTTTGTTCCCCAGTCAGAAATGGAGTTGAATCCCATGCAGTTTTTGTTCCTACGAGGAAGAGGTGTTTTCTGATAAGAAGAGTCACTATTGCGCTCCTATTTCTATACACAGTACAAATAGGACTCTCGTCTGTTCCCAGCTAGTACAGTGTATTGGACTGAAGAGGAGCTACCGTTCTTGTCTGTTTCCTAAGCAGAGTTGAACTAGATATGGCCCCTGTGTGTAGGAAGCACAGTTTTTTTGTTCTGAGCAAGCTCACTGTTCGGACCCCATAGGAAACACAGTAGAGTAGAAGAGTGCTCTTTTCTCAAAAGCAGAGTGTGTTTCTAGTAAGGCAAGCTAGCGTTTATTTCCAAGTCCTAAATGGAGTTGAATCACATCCTGTTTTTGGTCCTACGAGCAAGAGTTGTTTTCTGGTAAGGAAAGTCACTATTGCACTCCCATTGCCATACACAGTGCAAATAGCACTCGCATCTGTTCCCAGCAAGTACAGTGTATTGGACTGAAGATGAGCTACTGTTCTTCTCAATTTCCTAAGCAGAGATGAACTAGATAAGGTCCCTGTGTGTAGGAAGCACAGTTCTTTTGTTCTGAGCAAGCTCACTGTTCAAGCACCATAGGATACACAGTAGAGTAGAAGAGTGCTCTTTTCTCAAAAGCAGAGTGTGTTTCTTGTAAGGAGAGCTAGCGTTTGTTTCCCAGTCCTAAATGGAGTTGAATCACATCCAGTTTCTGGTCCTACGAGCAAGAGTTGTTTTCTGGTAAGAAGAGTCACTATTGCGCTTCCATTTTCATACATAGGACAAATAGCACTGGCGTCTGTTCTCAGCATGTACAGTGTATTGGACTGAAGAGGATCTACTGTTCTTGTCGGTTTCCTAAGCAGAATTGAACTAGATATGGCCTTATTTGTAGGAAGCACAGTTCTTTTGTTCTGAGCAAACTCACTGTTCTGGCCCTATAGGAAACACAGTAGAGTTGAAGAGTGCTCTTTTCTGAAAAGCAGAGTGTGTTTCTTGTAAGGCGAGCTAGCGTTTGTTTCCCAGTCCTAAATGGAGTTGAATCAAATGCACTTTTTGGTCCCTCTTGCAAGAGTTGTTTTCTGGTAAGTAAAGTCACTATTGCACTCTCATTGCCATACACAGTGCAAATAGCACTCGCGTCTGTTCCCAGCAAGTACAGTGTATTGGACTGAAGCGGAGCTACTGTTCTTGTCAGTTTCCTAAGCAGAGTTGAACTAGATATGGCCCGTGTGTGCAGGAAGCACAGTTCTTTTGTTCTGAGCAAGCTCACTGTTCGGACCCCATAGGAAACACAGTAGAGTAGAAGAGTGCTCTTTTCTCAAAATCAGAGTGTCTTTCTTGTAAGGCGAGCTAGTTTTTGTTTCCCAGTCAGAAATGGAGTTGAATCACATGCAGTTTTTGGTCCTATGAGCAAGAGTTGTTTTCTGGTTAAAAAAAAGTCACTAATGCGCTCCCATTTCCATACACAATTCAAGTAGCACTCGCGTCTGTTCCCTGCAAGTACAGTGTATTGGACTGAAGAGGAGCTACTGTTCTTGTCAGTTTCCTAAGCAGAGTTGAACTAGATATGGCCCATGTGTGTAGTAAGCACAGTTCTTTTGTTCTGAACAAGCTCACTGTTCGGACCCTATAGGAAAAACAGTAGAGTAGAAGAGTGCTCTTTTCTCAAAAGCAGAGTGTGTTTCTTGTAAGGCGAGCTAGCGTTTATTTCCCAGTCCTAAATGGAGTTGAATCACATGCAGTTTCTTGTCCTACGAGCAAGAGTTGTTTTCTGGTAAGAAGAGTTACTATTGTGCTCCCATTGTCATACACAGGGCAAATAGCAATGGCATCTGTTCGCAGCATGTACAGTGTATTGGACTGAAGAGGATCTACTGTTCTTGTCAGTTTCCTAAGCAGAATTTAACTAGATATGGCCGTTTTTGTAAGAAGCACAGTTCTTTTGTTCTGAGCAAACTCACTGTTCTGGCCTTATAGGAAACACAGTAGAGTAGAAGAGTGCTCTTTTCTCAAAAGCAGAGTGTGTTTCTTGTAAGGCGAGCTAGCGTTTGTTTCCCAGTCCTAAATGGAGTTGAATCACATGCAGTTTTTGGTCCTAAGGCAAGAGTTGTTTTCTGGTAAGGAAAGTCACTACTGCGCTCCCTTTGCCATACACAGTGCAAATAGCACTCGCGTCTGTTCCCAGCAAGTACAGTGTATTGGACTGAAGAGGAGCTACTGTTCTTGTCAGTTTCCTAAGCAGAGTTGAACTAGATATGGCCCAGGTGTGTAGTAAGCACAGTTCTTTTGTTCTGAGCAAGCTCACTGTTCGGACCCCATAGGAAAAACAGTAGAGTAGAAGAGTCCTCTTTTATCAAAAGCAGAGTGTGTTTCTTGTAAGGCGAGCTAGCGTTTGTTTCCCAGTCCTAAATGGAGTTGAATCACATGCAGTTTCTTGTCCAACGAGCAAGAGTTGTTTTCTGGTAAGGAAAGTCACTACTGCGCTCTCTTTGCCATACACAGTGCAAATAGCACTCGCGTTTGTTCCCAGCAAGTACAGTGAATTGGACTGAAGAGGAGCTACTGTTCTTCTCAGTTTCCTAAGCAGAGTTGAACTAGATATGGCCCATGTGTGTAGGAAGCACAGTTCTTTTGTTCTGAGCAAGCTCACTGTTCGAACCCCATAGGAAACACAGTAGAATAGAAGAGTGCTCTTTTCTCAAAAGCAGAGTGTGTTTCTTGTAAGGCGAGCTAGCGTTTGTTTCCATTCCTAAATGGAGTAGAATCACCTGCAGTTTCTGGTCTTACAAGCAAGAGTTGTTTTCTGGTAAGAAGAGTCACTATTGCGCTCCCATTGTCATACACAGGGCAAATAGCACTGGCGTCTGTTCCCAGCATGTACAGTGTATTGGACTGAAGAGGATCTACTGTTCTTGTCAATTTCCTAAGCAGAATTGAACTAGATATGGCTGTATTTGTAGGAAGCACAGTTCTTTTGTTCTGAGCAAATTCACTGTTCTGGCCCTATAGGAAACACAGTAGAGTAGAAGAGTGCTCTTTACTCAAAAGCAGAGTGTGTCTCTTGTAAGGAGAGCTAGCGTTTGTTTCCCAGTCCTAAATGGAGTTGAATCACATGCAATTTTTGGTCCTATGAGCAAGAGTTGTTTTCTGGTAAGGAAAGTCACTATTGCGCTCCCATTTCCATACACAGTGCAAATAGCACTCGCATCTGTTCCCAGGAAGTACAGTGTATTGGACTGAAGTGGAGCTACTGTTCTTGTCAGTTTCCTAAGCAGAGTTGAAGTGGATATGGCCCCTGTGTGTAGGGAGCACAGTTCTTTTGTTCTGAGTAAGCTCACTGTTCGGACCACATAGAAACACAGAAGAATAGAAGAGTGCTCTTTTCTCAAAAGCAGAGTGTGTTTCTTGTAAGGCGAGCTAGTGTTTGTTCCCCAGTCAGAAATGGAGTTGAATCCCATGCAGTTTCTGGTCCTACGAGCAAGAGGTGTTTTCTGATAAGAAGAGTCACTATTGCGCTCCCACTGCCATACACAGTACAAATAGGACTCGCGTATATTCCCAGCTAGTACAGTGTATTTGACTGAAGAGGAGCTACCGTTCTTGTCTGTTTCCTAAGCAGAGTTGAACTAGATATGGCCCATGTGTGTAGGAAGCACAGTTATTTTGTTCTGAGCAAGCTCAATGTTCGGACCCCATATGAACCACAGTAGAATAGAAGACTGCTCTTTTCTCAAAAGCAGAGTGTGTTTCTTGTAAGGCGAGCTAGCGTTTGTTTCCCAGTCCTAAATGGAGTTGAATCACATGCAGTTTTTGGTCCTACGAGCAAGAGTTGTTTTCTGGTAAGGAAAGTCACTATTGCGCTCCCTTTGCCATACACAGTGCAAATAGCACTCGCGTCTGTTTACAGCAAGTACAGTGTATTGGACTGAAGAGGAGCTACTGTTCTTGTCAGTTTCCTAAGCAGAGTTGAACTAGATATGGCCCATGTGTGTAGGAAGTACAGTTCTTTTGTTCTGAGCAAGCTCACTGTTCGGACACCATAGGAAACACAGTAGAGTAGAAGAGTGCTCTTTTCTCAAAAGCAGAGTGTGTTTCTTGTAAGGCGAGCTAGCGTTTGTTTCCCAGTCCTAAATGGAGTTGAATCACATGCAGTTTCTTGTCCTAAGAGCAAGAGTTGTTTTCTGGTAAAAAGAGTCACTGTTGCGCTCCCATTGTCATACACAGGGCAAATAGCACTGGCATCTGTTCCCAGCAAGTACAGTGTATTGGAATGAAGAGGATCTACAGTTCTTGTCAGTTTCCTAAGCAGAATTGAACTAGATATGGCCGTATTTGTAGGAAGCACAGTAATTTTGTTCTGAGCAAACTCACTGTTCTGGCCCTATAGGAAACACAGTAGAATAGAAGAGTGCTCTTTTCTCAAAAGCAGAGTGTGTTTCTTGTAAGGAGAGCTAGCGTTTGTTTCCCAGTCCTAAATGGAGTTGAATCACATGCAGTTTTTGGTACTACGAGCAAGAGTTTTTTTCTGGTAAGGAAAGTCACTATTGCGCTCCCATTTCCATACACAGTGCAAATAGCACTCGCATCTGTTCCCAGGAAGTACAGTGTATTGGACTGAAGCGGAGCTACTGTTCTTGTCAGTTTCCTAAGCAGAGTTGAACTAGATATGGCCCCTGTGTGTAGGAAGCACAGTTCTTTTGTTCTGACCAAGCTCACTGTTCGGTCCACATAGGAAACAGAGAAGAGTAGAAGAGTGCTCTTTTCTCAAAAGCAGAGTGTGTTTCTTGAAAGGCGAGCTAGTGTTTGTTCCCCAGTCAGAAATGGAGTTGAATCCCATGCAGTTTTTGTTCCTACGAGGAAGAGGTGTTTTCTGATAAGAAGAGTCACTATTGCGCTCCTATTTCTATACACAGTACAAATAGGACTCTCGTCTGTTCACAGCTAGTACAGTGTATTGGACTGAAGAGGAGCTACCGTTCTTGTCTGTTTCCTAAGCAGAGTTGAACTAGATATGGCCAGTGTGTGTAGGAAGCACAGTTCTTTTGTTCTGAGGAAGCTCACTGTTCGGACCCCATAGGAAACACAGTAGAGCAGAAGAGTGCTCTTTTCTCAAAAGAAGAGTGTGTTTCTTGTAAGGCAAGCTAGTGTTTTTTTCCCAGTACTAAATGGAGTTGAATCACATCCTGTTTTTGGTCCTACAAACAAGAGTTGTTTTCTGGTAAGGAAAGTCACTATTACTCTCCCATTGTCAGACACAGGGCAAATAGCACTGACGTCTGTTCCCAGCATGTACAGTGTATTGGACTGAAGAACATCTACTGTTCTTGTCAGTTTCCTAAGCAGAATTGAACTAGATATGGCCGTACTTGTAGGAAGCACAGTTCTTTTGTTCTGAGCAAACTCAATGTTCTGGCCCTATAGGAAACACAGTAGAGTAGAAGAGTGCTCTTTTCTCAAAAGCAGAGTGTGTTTCTTGTAAGGCGAGCTAGCGTTTGTTTCCCAGTCCTAAATGAAGTTGAATCCCATGCAGTTTCTGGTCCTACCAGCAAGAGTTTTTTTCTGGTAAGGAAAGTCACTATTGCACTCCCATTTCCATACACAGTGCAAATAGCACTCGCATCTGTTCCCAGCAAGTACAGTGTATTGGACTGAAGCGGAGCTACTGTTCTTGTCAGTTTCCTAAGCAGAGTTGAACTAGATATGGTCCCTGTGTGTAGGAAGCACAGTTCTTTTGTTCTGAGCAAGCTCACTGTTCAAGCCCCATAGGATACACAGTAGAGTAGAAGAGTGCTCTTTTCTCAAAAGCAGAGTGTGTTTCTTGTAAGGAGAGCTAGCGTTTGTTTCCCAGTCCTAAATGGAGTTGAATCACATCCAGTTTCTGGTCCTACGAGCAAGAGTTGTTTTCTGGTAAGAAGAGTCACTATTGCGCTTCCATTTTCATACATAGGACAAATAGCACTGGGGTCTGTTCTCAGCATGTACAGTGTATTGGACTGAAGAGGATCTACTGTTCTTGTCGGTTTCCTAAGCAGAATTGAACTAGATATGGCCTTATTTGTAGGAAGCACAGTTCTTTTGTTCTGAGCAAACTCACTGTTCTGGCCCTATAGGAAACACAGTAGAGTTGAAGAGTGCTCTTTTCTGAAAAGCAGAGTGTGTTTCTTGTAAGGCGAGCTAGCGTTTGTTTCCCAGTCCTAAATGGAGTTGAATCAAATGCACTTTTTGGTCCTACTTGCAAGAGTTGTTTTCTGGTAAGGAAAGTCACTATTGCACTCTCATTGCCATACACAGTGCAAATAGCACTCGCGTCTGTTCCCAGCAATTACAGTGTATTGGACTGAAGCGGAGCTACTGTTCTTGTCAGTTTCCTAAGCAGAGTTGAACTAGATATGGCCCGTGTGTGTAGGAAGCACAGTTCTTTTGTTCTGAGCAAGCTCACTGTTCGGACCCCATAGGAAACACAGTAGAGTAGAAGAGTGCTCTTTTCTCAAAATCAGAGTGTCTTTCTTGTAAGGCGAGCTAGTGTTTGTTTCCCAGTCAGAAATGGAGTTGAATCACATGCAATTTTTGGTCCTATGAGCAAGAGTTGTTTTCTGGTTAAAAAAAAGTCACTAATGCGCTCCCATTTCCATACACAATGCAAGTAGCACTCGCGTCTGTTCCCCGCAAGTACAGTGTATTGGACTGAAGAGGAGCTACTGTTCTTGTCAGTTTCCTAAGCAGAGTTGAACTAGATATGGCCCATGTGTGTAGTAAGCACAGTTCTTTTGTTCTGAGCAAGCTCAATGTTCGGACCCTATAGGAAAAACAGTAGAGTAGAAGAGTGCTCTTTTCTCAAAAGCAGAGTGTGTTTCTTGTAAGGCGAGCTAGCGTTTGTTTCCCAGTCCTAAATGGAGTTGAATCACATGCAGTTTCTTGTCCTACGAGCAAGAGTTGTTTTCTGGTAAGAAGAGTTACTATTGTGCTCCCATTGTCATACACAGGGCAAATAGCAATGGCATCTGTTCCCAGCATGTACAGTGTATTGGACTGAAGAGGATCTACTGTTCTTGTCAGTTTCCTAAGCAGAATTTAACTAGATATGGCCGTTTTTGTAAGAAGCACAGTTCTTTTGTTCTGAACAAACTCACTGTTCTGGCCTTATAGGAAACACAGTAGAGTAGAAGAGTGCTCTTTTCTCAAAAGCAGAGTGTGTTTCTTGTAAGGCGAGCTAGCGTTTGTTTCCCAGTCCTAAATGGAGTTGAATCACATGCAGTTTTTGGTCCTAAGGCAAGAGTTGTTTTCTGGTAAGGAAAGTCACTACTGCGCTCCCTTTGCCATACACAGTGCAAATAGCACTCGCGTCTGTTCCCAGCAAGTACAGTGTATTGGACTGAAGAGGAGCTACTGTTCTTGTCAGTTTCCTAAGCAGAGTTGAACTAGATATGGCCCAGGTGTGTAGTAAGCACAGTTCTTTTGTTCTGAGCAAGCTCACTGTTCGGACCCCATAGGAAAAACAGTAGGGTAGAAGAGTCCTCTTTTCTCAAAAGCAGAGTGTGTTTCTTGTAAGGCGAGCTAGTGTTTGTTCCCCAGTCAGAAATGGAGTTGAATCCCATGCAGTTTCTGGTCCTACGAGCAAGAGGTGTTTTCTGATAAGAAGAGTCACTATTGTGCTCCTACTGCCATACACAGTACAAATAGGACTCGCGTATGTTCCCAGCTAGTACAGTGTATTGGACTGAAGAGGAGCTACTGTTCTTGTCTGTTTCCTAAGCAGAGTTGAACTAGATATGGCCCATGTGTGTAGTAAGCACAGTTCTTTTGTTCTGAGCAAGCTCAATGTTCGAACCCCATAGGAAACACAGTAGAGTAGAAGAGTGCTCTTTTCTCAAAAGCAGAGTGTGTTTCTTGTAAGGCGAGCTAGCGTTTGTTTCCCAGTCCTAAATGGAGTTGAGCCACATGCAGTTTATTGTCCTATGAGCAAGAGTTGTTTTCTGGTAAGAAGAGTCACTATTGCGCTCCCATTGTCATACACAGGGCAAATAGCACTGGCGTCTGTTCCCAGCATGTACAGTGTATTGGACTGAAGAGGATCTACTGTTCTTTTCAGTTTCCTAAGCAGAATTGAACTAGATATGGCCGTATTTGTGTGAAGCACAGTTCTTTTGTTCTGAGCAAGCTCACTGTTCTGGTCCTATAGGAAACACAGTAGAGTAGAAGAGTGCTCTTTTCTCAAAAGCAGAGTGTGTTTCTTGTAAGGCGAGCTAGTGTTTGTTTCCCAGTCCTAAGTGGAGTTGAATCACATGCAATTTTTGGACCTATGAGCAAGAGTTGTTTTCTGGTAAGGAAAGTCACTATTGCGCTCTCATTTCCATACACAGTGCAAATAGCACTCGAGTCTGTTCCCAGCAAGTTCAGTGTATTGGACTGAAGAGGAGCTACTGTTCTTGTCAGTTTCCTAAGCAGAGTTGAACTATATATGGCCCAGGTGTGTAGTAAGCACAGTTCTTTTGTTCTCAGCAAGCTCACTGTTTGGACCCCATAGGAAACACAGTAGAGTAGAAGAGTGCTCTTTTATCAAAGCAGAGTGTGTTTCTTGTAAGGCGAGCTAGCGATTGTTTCCCAGTCCTAAATGGAGTTGAATCACATGCAGTTTCTTGTCCTACGAGCAAGAGTTGTTTTCTGGTAAGAAGAGTTACTATTGTGCTCCCATTGTCATACACAGGGCAAATAGCACTGGCATCTGTTCCCAGCATGTACAGTGTATTGGACTGAAGAGGAGCTACTGTTCTTGTCAGTTTCCTAAGCAGAATTGAACTAGATATGGCCGTATTTGTAAGAAGCACAGTTATTTTGTTCTTAACAAACTCACTGTGCTGGCCCTACAGGAAACACAGTAGAGTAGAAGAGTGCTCTTTTCTCAAAAGTAGAGTGTGTTTCTTGTAAGGCGAGCTAGCGTTTGTTTCCCAGTCCTAAATGGAGTTGAATCACATGCAGTTTTTGGTCCTACGAGCAAGAGTTGTTTTCTGGTAAGGAAAGTCACTACTGCCCTCCCATTTCCATACACAGTGCAAATAGCACTCGCGTTTGTTCCCAGCAAGTACAGTGAATTGGACTGAAGAGGAGCTACTGTTCATGTCAGTTTCCTAAGCAGAGTTGAACTAGATATGGCCCATGTGTGTAGGAAGCACAGTTCTTTTTTTTCTGAGCAAGCTCACTGTTCGGACCCCATAAGAAACACAGTAGAGAAGAAGAGTGCTCTTTTCTCAAAAGCAGAGTGTGTTTATTGTAAGGCTAGCTAGCGTTTGTTTCCCAGTCCTAAATGGAGTTGAATCACCTGCAGTTTCTTGTCCTACAAGCAAGAGTTGTTTTCTGGTAAGAAGAGTCACTATTGCGCTCCCATTGTCATACACAGGACAAATAGCACTGGCGTCTGTTCCCAGCATGTACAGTGTATTGGACTGAAGAGGATCTACTGTTCTTGTCAATTTCCTAAGCAGAATTGAACTAGATATGGCCGTATTTGTTGGAAGCACAGTTCTTTTGTTCTGAGCAAACTCACTGTTCTGGCCCTATAGGAAACACAGTAGAGTAGAAGAGTGCTCTTTTCTCAAAAGCAGAGTGTGTTTCTTGTAAGGCGAGCTAGCGTTTGTTTCCCAGTCCTAAATGGAGTTGAATCACATGCAGTTTTTGGTCCTATGAGCAAGAGTTGTTTTCTGGTAAGGAAAGTCACTATTGTGCTCCCTTTGCCATACACAGTGCAAATAGCACTCGCGTCTGTTCACAGCAAGTACAGTGTATTGGACTGAAGAGGAGCTACTGTTCTTGTCAGTTTCCTAAGCAGAGTTGAACTTGATATGGCCCATGTGTATAGGAAGCACAGTTCTTTTGATCTGAGCAAGCTCACTTTTCGGACCCAATAGGGAACACAGTAGAGTAGAAGAGTGCTCTTTTCTCAAAAGCAGAGTGTGTTTCTTGTAACGCGAGCTAGCGTTTGTTTCCCAGTCCTAAATGGAGTTGAATCACATGCAGTTTCTTGTCCTACGAGCAAGAGTTGTTTTCTGGTAAGAAGAGTCACTATTGCTCTCCCATTTCCATACACAGTGCAAATAGCACTCACATCTGTTCCCAGGAAGTACAGTGTATTGGACTGAAGCAGAGCTACTGTTCTGTCAGTTTGCTAAGCAGAGTTGAACTAGATATGTCCCGTGTGTGTAGGAAGCACAGTTCTTTTGTTCTGAGCAAGCTCACTGTTCGGACCCCATAGGAAACACAGTAGAGCAGAAGAGTGCTCTTTTTTCAAAAGCAGAGTGTGTTTCTTGTAAGGCAAGCTAGCGTTTGTTTTCCAATACTAAATGGAGTTGAATCACATCCTGTTTTTGGTCCTACGAGCAAGAGTTTTTTTCTGGTAAGGAAAGTCACTATTGCGCTCCCATTGTCAGACACAGGGCAAATAGCACTGGCGTCTGTTCCCAGCATGTACAGTGTATTGGACTGAAGAGGATCTACTGTTCTTGTCAGTTTCCTAAGCAGAATTGAACTAGATATGGCCGTATTTGTAGGAAGCACAGTTCTTTTGTTCTGAGCAAACTCACTGTTCTGGCCCTATAGGAAACACAGTAGAGTAGAAGAGTGCTCTTTTCTCAAAAGCAGCGTGTGTTTCTTGTAAGGCGAGCTAACGTTTGTTTCCCAGTCAAAAATGGAGTTGAATCCCATGCAGTTTCTGGTCCTACCAGCAAGAGTTGTTTTCTGGTAAGGAAAGTCACTATAGCGCTCCATTTCCACACACAGTGCAAATAGCACTCGCATCTGTTTCCAGCAAGTACAGTGTATTGAACTGAAGAGGAGCTACTGTTCTTGTCAGTTTCCTAAGCAGAGTTGAACTAGATATGGCCCGTGTGTTTAGGAAGCACAGTTCTTTTGTTCTGAGCAAGCTCAATGTTCGGACCCCATATGAACCACAGTAAAATAGAAGACTGTTGTTTTCTCAAAAGCAGAGTGTGTTTCTTGTAAGGCGAGCTAGCGTTTTTTTCCCAGTCCTAAATGGAGTTGAATCACATGCAGTTTTTGGTCTTATGAGCAAGAGCTGTTTTCTCGTAAGCAAAGTCACTATTGTGCTCCCATTTCCATACACAGTGCAAATAGCCCTCGCGTCTGTTCCCAGCAAGTACAGTGTATTGAACTGAAGAGGAGCTACTGTTCTTGTCAGTTTCCTAAGCAGAGTTGAACTAGATACGGCCCGTGTGTTTAGGAAGCACAGTTCTTTTGTTCTGAGCAAGCTCAATGGTCGGACCCCATATGAAACACAGTAAAATAGAAGACTGTTCTTTTCTCAAAAGCAGAGCGTGTTTCTTGTAAGGCAAGCTAGCGTTTCTTTCCCAGTACTAAATGGAGTTGAATCACTTGCAGTTTTTGGTCCTACGAGCAAGAGATGTTTTCTGGTAAGGAAAGTCACTATTGCGCTCCCTTTGCCATACACAGTGCAAATAGCACTCGCGTCTGTTCCCAACAAGTACAGTGTATTGGACTGAAGAGGAGCTACTGTTCTTGTCAGTTTCCTAAGCAGAGTTGAACTAGATATGGCCCGTGTGTGGAGGAAGCACAGTTCTTTTGTTCTGAGCAAGCTCACTGTTCGGACCCCATAGGAAACACAGTAGAGTAGAAGAGTGCTCTTTTCTCAAAAGCAGAGTGTGTTTCTTGTAAGGCGAGCTAGCGTTTGTTTCCCAGTCCTAAATGGAGTGGAATCACATGCAGTTTCTTGTCCTACGAGCAAGAGTTGTTTTCTGGTAAAAAGAGTCACTGTTGCGCTCCCATTGTCATACACAGGGCAAATAGCACTGGCTTCTGTTCCCAGCATGTACAGTGTATTGGACTGAGGAAGATCTACTGTTCTTGTCAGTTTCCTAAGCAGAATTGAACTAGATATGGCCGTATTTGTAGGAAGCACAGTAATTTTGTTCTGAGCAAACTCACTGTTCTGGCCCTATACGAAACACAGTAGAGTAGAAGAGTGCTCTTTTCTCAAAAGCAGAGTGTGTTTCTTGTAAGGAGAGCTAGCGTTTGTTTCCCAGTCCTAAATGGAGTTGAATCACATGCTGTTTTTGGTACTACGAGCAAGAGTTGTTTTCTGGCAAAGAAAGTCACTATTGCGCTCCCATTTCCATACACAGTGCAAATAGCACTCGCGTCTGTTCAAAGCTAGTACAGTGTATTGGACTGAAGCGGAGCTACTGTTCTTGTCAGTTTGCTAAGCAGAGTTGAACTAGATATGGCCCCTGTGTGTAAGAAGCACAGTTTTTTTGTTCTGAGCAAGCTCACTGTTCGGACCCCATAGGAAACACAGTAGAGTAGAAGAGTGCTCTTTTCTCAAAAGCAGAGTGTGTTTCTAGTAAGGCAAGCTAGCGTTTATTTCCAAGTCCTAAATGGAGTTGAATCACATCCTGTTTTTGGTCCTACGAGCAAGAGTTGTTTTCTGGTAAGAAAAGTCACTATTGCACTCCCATTGCCATACACAGTGCAAATAGCACTCGCATCTGTTCCCAGCAAGTACAGTGTATTGGACTGAAGATGAGCTACTGTTCTTGTCAATTTCCTAAGCAGAGTTGAACTAGATATGGCCCCTGTGTGTAGGAAGCACAGTTCTTTTGTTCTGAGCAAGCTCACTGGTCAAGCCCCATAGGATACACAGTAGAGTAGAAGAGTGCTCTTTTCTCAAAAGCAGAGTGTGTTTCTTGTAAGGAGAGCTAGCGTTTGTTTCCCAGTCCTAAATGGAGTTGAATCACATCCAGTTTATGGTCCTACGAGCAAGAGTTGTTTTCTGGTATGAAGAGTCACTATTGCGCTTCCATTTTCATACATAGGACAAATAGAACTGGCGTCTGTTCCCAGCATGTACAGTGTATTGGACTGAAGAGGATCTACTGTTCTTGTCGGTTTCCTAAGCAGAATTGAAATAGATATGGCCTTATTTGTTGGAAGCACAGTTCTTTTGTTCTGAGCAAACTCACTGTTCTGGCCCTGTTGGAAACACAGTAGAGTTGAAGAGTGCTCTTTTCTGAAAAGCAGAGTGTGTTTCTTGTAAGGCGAGCTAGCGTTTGTTTCCCAGTCCTAAATGGAGTTGAATCAAATGCACTTTTTGGTCCTACTTGCAAGAGTTGTTTTCTGGTAAGGAAAGTCACTATTGCACTCTCATTGCCATACACAGTGCAAATAGCACTCGCGTCTGTTCCCAGCAAGTACAGTGTATTGGACTGAAGCGGAGCTACTGTTCTTGTCAGTTTCCTAAGCAGAGTTGAACTAGATATGGCCCGTGTGTGTAGGAAGCACAGTTCTTTTGTTCTGAGCAAGCTCTCTGTTCGGACCCCATAGGAAACACAGTAGAGTAGAAGAGTGCTCTTTTCTCAAAAGCAGAGTGTCTTTCTTGTAAGGCGAGCTAGCGTTTGTTTCCCAGTCCTAAATGGAGTTGAATCACATGCAGTTTCTTGTCCTACGAGCAAGAGTTGTTTTCTGGTAAGAAGAGTTACTATTGTGCTCCCATTGTCATACACAGGGCAAATAGCAATGGCATCTGTTCCCAGCATGTACAGTGTATTGGACTGAAGAGGATCTACTGTTCTTGTCAGTTTCCTAAGCAGAATTGAACTAGATATGGCCGTATTTGTTAGAAGCACAGTTCTTTTGTTCTGAGCAAACTCACTGTTCTGGCCCTATAGGAAACACAGTAGAGTAGAGTAGTGCTCTTTTCTCCAAAGCAGAGTGTGTTTCTTGTAAGGCGAGCTAGCGTTTGTTTCCCAGTCCTAAATGGAGTTGAATCACATGCAGTTTTTGGTCCTATGAGCAAGAGTTGTTTTCTGGTAAGGAAAGTCACTATTGCCCTCCCATTTCCATACACAGTGCAAATAGCACTCGCATCTGTTCCCAGGAAGTACAGTGTATTGGACTGAAGCGGAGCTACTGTTCTTGTCAGTTTCCTAAGCAGAGTTGAAGTGGATATGGCCCCTGTGTGTAGGGAGCACAGTTCTTTTGTTCTGAGCAAGCTCACTGTTCGGACCACATAGAAACACAGAAGAATAGAAGAGTGCTCTTTTCTCAAAAGCAGAGTGTGTTTCTTGTAAGGCGAGCTAGTGTTTGTTCCCCAGTCAGAAATGGAGTTGAATCCCATGCAGTTTCTGGTCCTACGAGCAAGAGGTGTTTTCTGATAAGAAGAGTCACTAATGCGCTCCTATTGCCATACACAGTACAAATAGGACTCGCGTCTGTTCCCAGCTAGTACAGTGTATTGGACTGATTAGGAGCTACCGTTCTTGTCTGTTTCCTAAGCAGAGTTGAACTAGATATGGCCCATGTGTGTAGTAAGCACAGTTCTTTGGTTCTGAGCAAGCTCAATGTTCGGACCCCATATGAACCACAGTAGAATAGAAGACTGCTCTTTTCTCAAAAGCAGAGTGTGTTTCTTGTAAGGCGAGCTAGCGTTTGTTTCCCAGTCCTAAATGGAGTTGAATCACATGCAGTTTTTGGTCCTACGAGCAAGAGTTGTTTTCAGGTAAGGAAAGTCACTATTGTGCTCCCTTTGCCATACACAGTGCAAATAGCACTCGTGTCTGTTCACAGCAAGTACAGTGTATTGGACTGAAGAGGAGCTACTGTTCTTGTCAGTTTCCTAAGCAGAGTTGAACTTGATATGGCCCATGTGTATAGGAAGCACAGTTCTTTTGATCTGAGCAAACTCACTTTTCGGACCCCATAGGGAACACAGTAGAGTAGAAGAGTGCTCTTTTCTCAAAAGCAGAGTGTGTTTCTTGTAAGGCGAGCTAGCGTTTGTTTCCCAGTCCTAAATGAAGTTGAATCACATGCAGTTTCTTGTCCTACGAGCAAGAGTTGTTTTCTGGTAAGAAGAGTCACTATTGCTCTCCCATTTCCATACACAGTGCAAATAGCACTCACATCTGTTCCCAGTAAGTACAGTGTATTGGACTGAAGCGGAGCTACTGTTCTTGTCAGTTTGCTAAGCAGAGTTGAACTAGATATGTCCCGTGTGTGTAGGAAGCACAGTTCTTTTGTTCTGAGCAAGCTCACCGTTCGGACCACATAGGATACACAGTCGAGTAGAAGAGTGCTCTTTTCTCAAAAGCAGAGTGTGTTTCTTGTAAGGCGAGCTAGTGTTTGTTCCCCAGTCAGAAATGGAGTTGAATCCCATGCAGTTTCTGGTCCTACGAGGAAGAGGTGTTTTCTGATAAGAAGAGTAACTATTGCGCTCCTATTTCCATACACAGTACAAATAGGACTCGCTTCTGTTCCCAGCTAGTACAGTGTATTGGACTGAAGAGGAGCTACCGTTCTTGTCAGTCTCCTAAGCAGAGTTGAACTAGATATGGCCCGTGTGTGTAGGAAGCACAGTTCTTTTGTTCTGAGCAAGCTCACTGTTCGGACCCCATAGGAAACACAGCAGAGCAGAAGAGTGCTCTTTTTTCAAAAGCAGAGTGTGTTTCTTGTAAGGCAAGCTAGCGTTTGTTTCCCAGTACTAAATGGAGTTAAATCACATCCTGTTTTTGGTCCTACGAGCAAGAGTTTTTTTCTGGTAAGGAAAGTCACTATTGCGCTCCCATTGTCAGACACAGGGCAAATAGCACTGGCGTCTGTTCCCAGCATGTACAGTGTATTGGACTGAAGAGGATCTACTGTTCTTGTCAGTTTCCTAAGCAGAATTGAACTAGATATGGCCTTATTTGTAGGAAGCACAGTTCTTTTGTTCTGAGCAAACTCACTGTTCTGGCCCTATAGGAAACACAGTAGAGTAGAAGAGTGCTCTTTTCTCAAAAGCAGCGTGTGTTTCTTGTAAGGCGAGCTAACGCTTGTTTCCCAGTCAAAAATGGAGTTGAATCCCATGCAGTTTCTGGTCCTACCAGCAAGAGTTGTTTTCTGGTAAGGAAAGTCACTATAGCGCTCCATTTCCACACACAGTGCAAATAGCACTCGCATCTGTTTCCAGCAAGTACAGTGTATTGAACTGAAGAGGAGCTACTGTTCTTGTCAGTTTCCTAAGCAGAGTTGAACTAGATATGGCCCGTGTGTATAGGAAGCACAGTTCTTTTGTTCTGAGCAAGCTCAATGTTCGGACCCCATATGAACCACAGTAAAATAGAAGACTGTTCTTTTCTCAAAAGCAGAGTGTGTTTCTTGTAAGGCGAGCTAGCGTTTGTTTCCCAGTCCTAAATGGAGTTGAATCACATGCAGTTTTTGGTCTTATGAGCAAGAGCTGTTTTCTCGTAAGCAAAGTCACTATTGCGCTCCCATTTCCATACACAGTGCAAATAGCCCTCGCGTCTGTTCCCAGCAAGTACAGTGTATTGAACTGAAGAGGAGCTACTGTTCTTGTCAGTTTCCTAAGCAGAGTTGAACTAGATACGGCCCGTGTGTTTAGGAAGCACAGTTCTTTGTTCTGAGCAAGCCCAATGTTCGGACCCCATATGAAACACAGTAAAATAGAAGACTGTTCTTTTCTCAAAAGCAGAGCGTGTTTCTTGTAAGGCAAGCTAGCGTTTGTTTCCCAGTCCTAAATGGAGTTGAATCACATGCAGTTTTTGGTCCTACGAGCAAGAGCTGTTTTCTGGTAAGGAAAGTCACTATTGCGCTCCCTTTGCCATACACAGTGCAAATAGCACTCGCGTCTGTTCCCAACAAGTACAGTGTATTGGACTGAAGAGGAGCTACTGTTCTTGTCAGTTTCCTAAGCAGAGTTGAACTAGATATGGCCCGTGTGTGGAGGAAGCACAGTTCTTTTGTTCTGAGCAAGCTCACTGTTCGGACCCCATAAGAAACACAGTAGAGAAGAAGAGTGCTCTCTTCTCAAAAGCAGAGTGTGTTTCTTGTAAGGCGAGCTAGCTTTTGTATCCCAGTCCTAAATGGAGTAGAATCACATGCAGTTTCTGGTCCTACGAGCATGAGTTGTTTTATGGTAAGAATAGTCACTATTGCGCTCCCATTGCCATACACAGGACCAATAGCACATGCGTCTGTTCCCAGCATGTACAGTGTATTGGCCTGAATAGGATCTACTGTTCTTGTCAGGTTCCTAAGCAGAATTGAACTAGGTATGGCCGTGTGTGTAGGAAGCACAGTTCTTTTGTTCTGAGCAACCTCACTGTTCGGACCCCATAAGAAACACAGTAGAGTAGAAGAGTGCTCTTTTCTCAAAAGCAGAGTGTGTTTCTTGTAAGGCGAGCTAGCGTTTGTTTCCCAGTCCTAAATGGAGTTAAATCACATGGAGTTTCTGGTCCTACGAGCAAGAGTTGTTTTCTGGTAAGGAAAGTAACTATTGCACTCCCATTGCCATACACAGTACAAATAGCACTCGTGTCTGTTCCCAGGAATTACAGTGTATCGGACTGAAGAGGAGCTACTGTTCTTGTCAGTTTCCTAAGCAGAGTTGAACTAGATTTGGCCTGTGTGTGTAGGAAGCACAGTTCTTATGTTCTGAGCAAGCTCACTGTTCTGGCCCTATAGGAAACACAGTAGAGTAGATGAGTGCTCTTTTATCTAAAGCAGAGTGTGTTTCTTGTAAGGCGAGCTAGCGTTTGTTTCGTAGTCCTAAATGGAGTTGAAACCCATGCAGTTTCTGGTACTACAAGCAAGAGTTGTTTTCTGGTAAGAAGAGTCACTATTGTGCTGACATTACCATACACAGGACAAATAGCACTGGCGTCTGATCGCAGCAAGTACAGTGTATTGGACTGAAGAGGATCTACTGTTCTTGTCAGGTTCCTAAGCAGAATTGAACTAGATATGGCCGTGTGTGTAGGAAGCACAGTTCTTTTGTTCTGAGCAAGCTCACTGTTCGGACCCCATTGGAAACACAGTAGAGGAGAAGAGTGCTCTTTTCTCAAAAGCAGAGTGTGTTTTTTGTAAGGCAAGCTAGCATTTGTTTCCCAGTCCTAAATGGAGTTGAATCACATGCAGTTTCAGGTCCTACGAGCAAGAGATGTTTTCTGGTAAGGAAAGTCACTATTGCGCTCTTATTGCCATACACAGTGCAAATAGCACTCGCGTCTCTTCCCAGGAATTACAGTGTATTGGACTGACGAGGAGCTACTGTTCTTTTCAGTTTCCTAAGCAGAGTTGAACTAGATATGGTCCATGTGTGTAGGAAGCACAGTTCTTTTGTTCTGAGCAAGCTCACTGTTCGGACCCCATTGGAAACACAGTAGAATAGAAGAGTGCTCTTTTCTCAAAAACAGAGTGTGTTTCTTGTAAGGCGAGCTAGCATTTGTTTCCCAGTCCTAAATGGAGTTGAATCACATGCAGTTTCTGGTCCTACGAGCAAGAGTTGTTTTCTGGTAAGGAAAGTCACTGTTGCGCTTCCATTGCCATACACAGTGCAAATAGCACTCCCGTCTGTTCCCAGCAATTACAGTGTATTGGACTGAAGAGGAGTTACTGTTCTTCTCAGTTTCCTAAGCAGAGTTGAACTAGATAAGGCCCGTGTGTCTAGGAAGCACAGTTCATTTGATCTGAGCAAGCTCACTGTTCTGGCCCTATAGGAAACACAGTAGAGTAGAAGAGTGCTCTTTTCGCAAAAGCAGAGTGTGTTTTTGTAAGGCGAGCTAGCGTTTGTTTCCCAGTCCTAAATGGCGTTGAGTCACAGGCAGTTTTTGGTACTACCAGCAAGAGTTGTTTCTGGTAAGGAAAGTCACTATTGCGCTCCCATTGCCATACACAGTACAAATAGCACTCGCGTCTGTTCCCAGGAATTACAGTGTATCGGACTGAAGAGGAGCTACTGTTCTTGTCAGTTTCCTAAGCAGAGATGAACTAAATATGGCCCGTGTGTGTAGGAAGCACAGTTCTTATGTTCTGAGCAAGCTCACTGTTCTGGCCCTATAGGAAACACAGTAGAGTAGATGAGTGCTCTTTTATCTAAAGCAGAGTGTGTTTCTTGTAAGGCGAGCTAGCGTTTGTTTGCTAGTCCTAAATGGAGTTGAATCACATGCAGTTGCTGATCCTACGAAAAAGAGTTGTTTTCTGGTAAGGAAAGTCACATTGTGCTCCCATTGCCATACACAGTGCAAATAGCACTCGCGTCTGTTCCCAGCAAGTACAGTGTATTGAAGTGAAGAAGAGCTACTGTTCTTCTCAGTTTCCTAAGCAGAGTTGAACTAGATATGGCCCATGTGTCTAGGAAGCACAGTTATTATGTTCGGAGCAAGCTCACTGTTCTGGCCCTATAGGAAACACAGTAGAGTAGAAGAGTGCTCATTTCTCTAAAGCAGAGTGTGTTTCTTATAAGGCGAGCTCGCGTTTGTTTCCCAGTCCTAAATGGAGTTGAGTCACAGGCAGTTTTTGGTACTACGAGCAAGAGTTGTTTTCTGGTAAGAAGAGTCACTATTACGCTCCAAATGCGATACACAGTGCAAATAGCACTCGCGTCTGTTCCCAAAAAGTACAGTGTATTGGACTGAATAGGAGCTACTGTTCTTGTCAGTTTCCTAAGCAGAGTTGAACTAGATATGGCCCGTGTGTATGAAGCACAGTTCTTTTGTTCTGAGCAAGCTCACTGTTCTGGCCCTATAGGAAACACAGTAGAGTAGAAGAGTGCTCTTTTCTCTAAAGCAGAGTGTTTTTCTTGTAAGGCGAGCTAGCGTTTGTTTCCCAGTCCTAAATGGAGTTGAATCACATGCAGTTTCTGGTCCTACGAGCAAGAGTTGTTTTATGGTAAGAAGAGTCACTATTGCGCTGCCATTGACATACACAGGACAAACAGCACTGGCGTCTGTTCCCAGCAAGTACAGTGTATTGGACTGAAGAGGATCTACTGTTCTTGTCACGTTTTTAAGCAGAAATGAAATAGATATGGCCATGTGTGTAGGAAGCACAGTTCTTTTGTTCTGAGCAAGCTCACTGTTCAGACCCCATAGGAAACACAGTAGAGTAGAAGAGTGCTCTTTTCTCAAAAGCAGAGTGTGTTTCTTGTAAGGCAAACTACCGTTTGTTTCCCATTCCTAAATGGAGTTGAATCACATGCAGTTTATGGTCCTACGAGCAAGAGTTGTTTTCTGGTAAGGAAAGTCACTTTAGCGCTCCCATTGCCATACACAGTGGAAATAGCACTCACGTCTGTTCCCAGCAAGTACAGTGTATCGGACTGAAGAGGAGCTACTGTTCTTGTCAGTTTCCTAATGAGAGTTGAACTAGATATGATCCGTGTGTGTAGGAAGCACAGTTCTTTTGTTCTGAGCAAGCTCACTGTTTGGACCCCATAGGAAACACAGTAGAGTAGAAGAGTGCTCTTTTCTCTAAAGCAGAGTGTGTTTCTTGTAAGGCGAGCTAGCGTTTGTTTCCCAGTCCTAAATGGATTGGAATCACATGCAGTTTCTGGTCCTACGAGCATGAGTTGCTTTATGGTAAGAATAGTCACTATTGCGTTCCCATTGCCATACACAGGACCAATAGCACATGCTTCTGTTCCCAGCAAGTACAGTGTATTGGACTGAAGAGGATCTACTGTTCTTGTCAGGGTCCTAAGCAGAATTGAACTAGATATGGCCGGGTGTAGGAAGCACAGTTCTTTTGTTCTGAGCAAGCTCACTGTTCGGACCCCATAGAAAACACAGTAGAGGAGAAGAGTGCTCTTTTCTCAAAAGCAGAGTGTGTTTTTTGTAAGGCAAGCTAGCGTTTGTTTCCCAGTCTTTAATGGAGTTGAATCACATGCAGTTTCAGGTCCTACGAGCAAGAGATGTTTTCTGGTAAGGAAAGTCACTATTGCGCTCTTATTGCCATACACAGTGCAAATGGCATTCGCGTCTGTTCCCAGCAAGTACAGTGTATTGGAGTGAAGAGGAGCTACTGTTCTTCTCAGTTTCCTAAGCAGAGTTTAACTAGGTATGTCCCGTGTGTCTAGGAAGCACAGTTATTATGTTCTGAGCAAGCTCAATGTTCTGGCCCTATAGGAAACACAGTAGAGTAGAAGAGTGCTCTTTTCTCTAAAGCAGAGTGTGTTTCTTGTAAGGCAAGCTCGCGTTTGTTTCCCAGTCCTAAATGGAGTTGAGTCACAGGCAGTTTTTGGTACTACCAGAAAGAGTTGTTTTCTGGTAAGAAGAGTCACTATTGTGCTCCAAATGCCATACACAGTGTAAATAGCACTCGTGTCTGTTCCCAGCAAGTACAGTGTATTGGACTGTATAGAAGCTACTGTTCTTGTCAGTTTCCTAAGCATAGTTGAACTAGATATGGCCCGTGTGTAGGAAGCACAGTTCTTTTGTTCTGAGCAAGCTCACTCTTCTGGCCCTATAGGAAACACAGTAGAGTAGAAGAGTGCTCTTTTCTCTAAAGCAGAGTGTGTTTCTTGTAAGGCGAGCTAGCGTTTGTTTCCCAGTGCTAAATGGAGTTGAATCACATGCAGTTTCTGGTCCTACGAGCAAGAGTTGTTTTCTGGTAAGGATAGTCACTATTGCGCTCCCATTGCCATACACAGTACAAATAGCACTCGCGTCTGTTCCCAGGAATTACAGTGTATCGGACTGAAGAGGAGCTACTGTTCTTGTCAGATTCCTAAGCAGAGTTGAACTAGATATGGCCCGTGTGTAGGAAGCACAGTTCTTATGTTCTGAGAAAGCTCACTGTTCTGGCCCAATAGGAAACACAGTAGAGTTGAAGAGTGCTCTTTTCTCAAAAGCAGAGTGTGTTTCTTGTAAGGCGAGCTAGAGTTTGTTTCCCAGTCCTAAATGGAGTTGAGTCACATGCAATTTTTTGTCCTACGAGGAAGAGTTGTTTTCTGGTAAGACAAGTCACTATTGTGCTCCAATTGCCATACACAGTGCAAATAGGACTCGAGTCTGTTCTCAGCAAGTACAGTGTTTCGGACTGAAGAGGAGCTACTGTTCTTGTCAGTTTCCTAAGCAGAGTTGAACTAGATATGGCCCGTGTGTGTAGGAAGCACAGTTATCATGTTCTTAGCAAGCTCACTGTTCTGGCCCTATAGGAAACACTGTACAGTAGAAGAGTGCTCTTTTCCCTAAAGGAGAGTATGTTTCTTGTAAGGCGTGCTCGCGTTTGTTTCCAAGTCCTAAATGGAGTTGAGTCACATGCAGTTTTTGGTCCTACGAGAAAGAGTTGTTTTCTGGTAAGAAGAGTCACTATTGTGCTCCAAATGCCATACACAGTGCAAATAGCACTCGCGTCTGTTCCCAGCAAGTACAGTTTATTGGACTTAATAGGAGCTATTGTTCTTGACAGTTTCCTAAGCAGAGTTTAACTAGATATGGTCTATGTGTGTAGGAAGCACAGTTCTTTTGTTCTGAGAAAGCTCACTGTTTGGACCCCATAGGAAACACAGTAGAGTAGAAGAGTGCTCTTTTCTCAAAAGCAGAGTGTGTTTCTTTTAAGGTGAGCTAGCGTTGGTTTCCTAGTCCTAAATGGCGTTGAATCACATGCAGTTTGTGGCCCTACGAGCAAGAGTTGTTTTCTGGTAAGGAAAGTCACTATTGTGGACGCATTGCCATACACAGTGCAAATAGCACTCGCGTCTGTTCCCAGCAAGTACAGTGTATTGGACTGAAGAGGAGCTACTGTTCTTGTCAGTTTCCTAAGCAGAGTTGAACTACATATGATCCTTGTGTGTAGGATGCACAGTTCTTTTGTTCTTAGCAAGCTCACCATTTGGACCGCATAGGAAACACAGTAGAGTAGAAGAGTTCTCTTTTCTCAAAAGCAGAGTGTGTTTCTTGTAAGGCGAGCTAGCGTTTGTTTCCCAGTCCTAAATGGAGTTGAATCTCATGCAGTTTCTGGTCCTACGAGCAAGAGTTGTTTTCTGGTAAGGAAAGTCACTATTGTGCTCCCTTTGCCATACACAGTGCAAATAGCACTCGCGTCTGTTATAAGCAAGTACAGTGTATCGGACTGAAGAGGAGCTACTGTTTTTGTCAGTTTCCTAAGCAGAGTTGAACTAGATATGGCCCGTGTGTGTAGGAAGCACAGTTCTTTTGTTCTGAGCAAGCTCACTGTTCTGGCCCTATAGGAAACACAGTAGAGTAGAAGAGTGCTCTTTTCTCTAAAGCACAGTGTGTTTCTTGTAAGGCGAGCTCGCGTTTGTTTCCCAGTCCTAAATGGAGTTGAGTCACAGGCAGTTTTTGGTACTACGAGCAAGAGTTGTTTATCTGGTAAGAAGAGTCACTATTGTGCTCCAAATGCCATTCACAGTGCAAATAGCACTCGCGTCTGTTCCCAGCAAGTACAGTGTATTGGACTGAATAGGAGCTACTGTTCTTGTCAGTTTCCTAAGCAGAGTTGAACTAGATATGGCTCGTGTGTACGAAGCACAGTTCTTTTGTTCTGAGCAAGCTTACTGTTCTGGCCCTATAGGAAACACAGTAGAGTAGAAGAGTGCTCTTTTCTCTAAAGCAGAGTGTGTTTCTTGTAAGGCGAGCTAGCGTTTGTTTCCTAGTCCTAAATGGAGTTGAATCACATGCAGTTTCTGGTCCTACACGCAAGAGTTGTTTTATGGTAAGAAGAGTCACTATTGCGCTGCCATTGCCATACACAGGACAAATAGCACTCGCGTCTGTTCCCAGCAAGTACAGTGTATTGGACTGAAGAGGATCTACTGTTCTTGTCAGGTTTTTAAGCAGAATTGAAATAGATATGGCCGTGTGTGTAGGAAGCACAGTTCTTTTGTTCTGAGCAAGCTCACTGTTCGGACCCCATAGGAAACACAGTAGAGTAGAAGAGTGCTCTTTTCTCAAAAGCAGAGTGTGTTTCTTGTAAGGCGAGCTTGCGTTTGTTTCCTAGTCCTAAATGGATTTGAGTCACATGCAGTTTCTGGTCCTACGAACAAGAGTTGTTTTCTGGTAAGGAAAGTCACATTGTGTTCCCATTGCAATACACAGTGCAAATAGCACTCACGTCTGTTCCCAGCAAGTACAGTGTATTGCACTGAATAGGTGCTACTGTTCTTGTCAGTTTGCTTTGCAGAGTTGAACCAGATATTATCCGTGTGTGTAGGAAGCACAGTTCTTTTGTTCTGAGCAAGCTCACTGTTTGGACCCTATAGGAAACACAGTAGAGTAGAAGAGTGCTCTTTTCTCTAAAGCAGAGTGTGTTTCTTATAAGGCGAGCTAGCGTTTGTTTCGCAGTCCTAAATGGAGTTGAAACCCATGCAGTTTCTGGTACTACGAGCAAGAGTTGTTTTCTGGTAAGAAGAGTCACTATTGCGCTGCCATTGCCATACACAGGACAAATAGCACTGGCGTCTGATTGCAGCAAGTACAGTGTATTGGACTGAAGAGGATCTACTGTTCATGTCAGGTTCTTAAGCAGAATTGAACTAGATATGGCCGTGTGTGTAGGAAGCACAGTTCTTTTGTTCTGAGCAAGCTCACTGTTCGGACCCCATAGGAAACACAGTAGAGGAGAAGAGTGCTCTTTTCTCAAAAGCAGAGTGTGTTTTTTGTAAGGCAATCTAGCGTTTGTTTCCCAGTCCTAAATGGAGTTGAATCACATGCAGTTTCTGGTCCTACGAGCAAGAGATGTTATCTGGTGAGGAAAGTCACTATTGTGCTCTTATTGCCATACACAGTGCAAATAGCACTCGCGTCTGTGCCCAGCAAGTACAGTGTATTGGACTGAAGAGGAGCTACTGTTCTTGTCAGTTTCCTAAGCAGAGTTGAACTTGATATGGTCCATGTGTGTAGGAAGCACAGTTCTTTTGTTCTGAGCAAGCTCACTGTTCGGACCCCATAGGAAACACAGTAGAATAAAAGAGTGCTCTTTTCTCAAAAGCAGAGTGTGTTTCTTGTAAGGCGAGCTAGCGTTTGTTTCCCAGTCCTAAATGGAGTTGAATCACATGCAGTTTCTGGTCCTACGAGCAAGAGTTGTTTTCTGGTAAGGAAAGTCACTGTTGAGCTCCCATTGCCATACACAGTGCAAATAGCACTCCCGTCTGTTCCCAGCAATTACAGTGAATTGGACTGAAGAGGAGCTACTGTTCTTCTCAGTTTCCTAAGCAGAGTTGAACTAGATATGGCCCGTGTGTCTAGGAAGCACAGTTCATTTGATCTGAGCAAGCTCACTGTTCTGGCCCTATAGGAAACACAGTAGAGTAGAAGAGTGCTCTTTTCAGAAAAGCAGAGTGTGTTTTTGTAAGGCGAGCTAGCATTTGTTTCCCAGTCCTAAATGGCGTTGAATCACATGCAGTTTCTGGTCCTACGAGCAAGAGTTGTTTTCTGGTAAGGAAAGTCACTATTGCGTTGTCATTGCCATACACAGTGCAAATAGCACTCGCGTCTGTTCCCAGCAAGTACAGTGTATTGGACTGAAGAGCAGCTTCTGTTCTTGTCAGTTTCCAAAGCAGAGTTGAACTAGATATGGACCATGTGTGTAGGAAGCACAGTTCTTTTGTTCTGAGCAAGCTCACTGTTTGGACCGCACAGGAAACACAGTAGAGTAGAAGAGTGCTCTTTTCTCCAAAGCAGAGTGTGTTTCTTGTAAGGCGAGCTATCGTTTGTTTCCCAGTCCTAAATGGAGTTTAATCCCATGCAGTTTCTGGTCCTAAGAGCAAGAGTTCTTTTCTGGTAAGAAGAGTCACTATTGTGCTGCCATTGCCATACACAGGACAAATAGCACTGTTGTCTGTTCCCAGCAAGTACAACTGTATTGGACTGAAGAGGATCTACTGTTCATGTCAGGTTCCTAAGCAGAATTGAACTAGATATGGCCGTGTGTGGAGGAAGCACAGTTTTTTTGTTCTGAGCAAGCTCACTGTTCAGACCACATAGGAAACACAGTAGAGTAGAAGAGTGCTCTTTTTTCAAAAGCAGAGTGTGTTTCTTGTAATGCGAGCTAGCGTTTGTTTCCCAGTCCTAAATGGAGTTGAATCCCATGCAGTTTCTGATCCTACGAGCAAGAGTTTTTTTCTGGTAAGGAAAGTCACTATTGTGTTCCCACTGCCATACACAGTGCAAATAGCACTCGCTTTTGTTCCCAGCAAGTACAGTGTATCGGACTGAAGAGGATCTACTGTTCTTGTCAGTTTCCTAAGCAGAGTTGAACGAGATATGGCCCGTGTGTGTAGGAAGCACAGTTCTCTTGTTCTGAGCAAGCTCACTGTTCTGGCCTTATAGGAAACACAGTAGAGTAGAAGAGTGCTCTTTTCTCTAAAGCAGAGTGTGTTTTTTGTAAGGTGAGCTAGCGTTTGTTTCCCAGTCATAAATGGAGTTGAGTCACAGGCAGTTTTTGTTCCTACGAGCAAGAGTTGTTTTCTGGTAAGAAGAGTCACTATTGTGCTCCAAATTCCATACACAGTGCAAATAGCACTCGCGTCTGTTCCCAGCAAGTACAGTGTATTGGACTGAATAGGAGATACTGTTCTTGTCAGTTTCCTAAGCAGAGTTGAACTAGATCTGGTCCATGTGTGTAGGAAGCACAGTTCTTTTGTTCTGAGCAAGCTCACTGTTTGGACCCCATAGGAAACACAGTAGAGTAGAAGAGTGCTCTTTTCTCAAAAGCAGAGTGCATTTCTTGTAAGGCGAGCTAGCGTTGGTTTCCTAGTCCTAAATGGAGTAGAATCACATGCAGTTTCTGATCCTACGAGCAAGAGTTTTTTTCTGGTAAGGAAAGTCACTATTGCGCTCCCATTGCCATACATAGTGCAAATAGCACTCGGTCCATTCCCAGCAAGTACAGTGTATCGGACTGAACAGGAGCTACTGTTCTTGTCAGTTTCCTAAGCAGAGTTGAACTAGATATGGCCCGTGTGAAGGAAGCACAGTTCTTTTGTTCTGATCAAGCTCACTTTTCTGGCCCTATAGGAAACACAGAAGAATAGAAGAGTGCTCTTTTCTCAAAAGCAGAGTGTTTTTCTTAAGGCAAGGTAGCGTTTGTTTCCCAGTCCTAAATGGAGTTGAATCACATTCAGTTTCTGGTCCTCGAGCAAGAGTTGTTTTCTGGTAAGAAGAGTCACTATTGCACTCGATTGCCATACAGAGTGAAAATAGCACTTGCATCTGTTCCAAGCAAGTACAGTGTATTGGACTGAAGAGGATCTACTGTTCATGTCAGTTTCATAAGCAGAGTTGAATTAGATATGGCCCGTGTGTGTAGGAAGCACAGTTCATTTGTTCTGAGCAAGTTCACTGTTCTGGCCCTATAGGAAACACAGTAGAGTAGAAGAGTGCTCTTTTCTCAAAACCAGTGTGTGTTTCATGTAAGGCAAGCTAGCATTTGTTTCCCAGTCCTAAATGGAGTTGAATCACATGCAGTTTCTGGTCCTACGAGCAAGAGTTGTTTTCTGGTAAGGAAAGTCACTCTTGCGCTCCCATTGACATTCACAGTGCAAATAGCACTCGCATGTGTTCCCAGCTATTACAGTGTATCGGACTGAAGAGGAGCTACTGTTCTTGTCAGTTTCCTAAGCAGAGTTGAACTAGATATGGCCCGTTGTGTAGGAAGCACAGTTTTTTTTTTCTGAGCAAGCTCACTGTTTTGGCCCTATAAGAAACACAGAAGAGTAGAAGAGTGCTCTTTTCTCAAAAGCAGAGTGTGTTTCTTGTAAGGCGAGCTCGCGTTTGTTTCCCAGTCTTAAATGGAGTTGAGTCACATGCAGTTTTTGTTCCTACAAGCAAGAGTTGTTTTCTGGTAAGAAGAGTCACTATTGTGCTCCAATTGCCATACACAGTGCAAATAGCACTCACGTCTGTTCCCAGCAAGTACAGTGTATTGGACTGAATAGGAACTACTGTTCTTGTCAGTTTCCTAAGCAGAGTTGAACTAGATATGGTCCGTGTGTGTAGGAAGCACAGTTCTTTTGTTCTCAGCAAGCTCACTGTTCTGGCCCTATAGGAAACACAGTAGATTAGAAGAGTGCTCTTTTCAAAAAAGCAGAGTGTGTTTCTTGTAAGGCGAGCTCGTGTTTGTTTCCCAGTCCTAAATGGAGTTGAATCACATGCAGTTTCTAGTCCTACGAGCAAGAGTTGTTTTATGGTAAGGAAGTCACTATTGCGCTCCCATTGCCATACACAGTGCAAATAGCACTCGCGTCTGTTCCCAGCAAGTACAGTGTATCGGACTGAAGAGGAGCCACTGTTCTTGTAAGTTTCCTAAGCAGAGTTGAACGAGATATGGCCCGTGTGTGTAGGAAGCACAGTTCTTTTGTTCTGAGCAAGTTCACTGTTTGGACCCCATAGGAAACACAGTAGAGTAGAAGAGTGCTCTTTTCTCTAAAGCAGAGTGTTTTTCTTGTAAGGTGAGCTCGCGTTGGTTTCCCAGTCCTAAATGGAGTTGAGTCACATGCAGTTTTTGGTCCTACGAGCAAGAGTTATTTTCTGGTAAGAAGAGTCACTATTGCGCTCCAATTGCCATACACAGTGCAAATAGTACTCGCGTCTGTTCCCTTCAATTACAGTGTATTGGACTGATTAGGAGCTACTCTTCTTGTCAGTTTCCTCAGCAGAGTTGAACTAGATATGGTCCGTGTGTGTAGGAAGCACAGTTCTTTTGTTCTGAGCAAGCTCACTGTTTGGACCCCATTGGAAACACAGTAGAGTAGAAGAGTGCTCTTTTCTCAGAAGCAGAGTGTGTTTCTTGTGAGGCGAGCTATCGTTTGTTTCCCAGTCCTAAATGGAGTTGAATCACATGCAGTTTCTGGTCCTACGAGCAAGAGTTGTTTTCTGGCAAGAAGAGTCACTATTGTGCTCCCATTGTTATACACAGGGCAAATAGCACTGGCGTCTGTTCCCAGCATGTACAGTGTATTGGACTGAAGAGGATCTACTGTTCTTGTCAGGTTTTTAAGCAGAGTTGAACTAGATATGGCCCGTGTGTGTAGGAAGCACAGTTATTATGTTCTGAGCAAGCTCACTATTCTGGCCCTATAGGAAACACAGTAGAGTAGAACAGTGCTCTTTTCTCTAAAGCAGAGTGTGTTTCTTGTAAGGCGAGCTCGCGTTTGTTTCCCAGTCCTAAATGGAGTTGAGTCACATGCAGTTTTTGGTCCCACGAGAAAGAGTTGTTTTCTGGTAAGAAGAGTCACTATTGTGCTCCAAATGCCATACACAGTGCAAATAGCTCTCGCGTCTGTTCCCAGCAAGTACAGTGTATTGGACTGAAGAGGAGCTACTGTTCTTCTCAGTTTCCTAAGCAGAGTTGAACTAGATATGGTCCGTGTGTGTAGGAAGCACAGTTCATTTGTTCTGAGCAAGTTCACTGTTCTGGCCCTATAGAAAACACAGTAGAGTAGAAGAGTGCTCTTTTCTCAAAAGCAGAGTGTGTTTCTTGTAAGGCGAGCTAGAGTTTGTTTCCCAGTCCTAAATGGAGTTGAATCACAAGCAGTTTCTGCTTGTACGAGCAAGAGTTGTTTCTGGTAAGAAGAGTCACTATTGTGCTCCAAATGCCATACACAGTGCAAATAGCACTCGCGTCTGTTCCCAGCAAGTACAGTGTATTGGACTGAAGAAGAGCTACTGTTCTTGTCAGTTTCCTAAGCAGAGTTGAACTAGATATGGTCCATGTGTGTAGGAAGCACATTTCTTTTGTTCTGAGCAAGCTCACTGTTTGGACCCCATAGGAAACCCAGTAGAGTAGAAGAGTGCTCTTTTCTCAAAAGCAGAGTGTGTTTCATGTAAGGCGAGCTAGCGTTTGTTTCCCAGTCCTAAATGGAGTTGAATCACATGCAGGTTGTGGTCCTATGAGCAAGAGTTGTTTTCTGGTAAGGAAAGTCACTATTGTGCTCCCATTGCCATACACAGTGCAAATAGCACTCGCGTCTGTTCCCAGCAAGTACAGTGTATTGGACTGAAGAGCACCTTCTGTTCTTGTCAGTTTCCAAAGCAGAGTTGATCTAGATATGGTCGATGTGTGTAGGAAGCACAGTTCTTTTGTTCTGAGCAAGCTCACTGTTTGGGCCCCATAGGAAACACAGTAGAGTAGAAGAGTGCTCTTTTCTCAAAAGCAGAGTGTGTTTCTTGTAATGCGAGCTAGCGTTTGTTTCCCAGTCCTAAATGGAGTTGAATCCCATGCAGTTTCTGTTCCTACGAGCAAGAGTTGTTTTCTCGTAAGAAGAGTCACTATTGTGCTCCCATTGTTTTACACAGGACAAATAGCACTGGCGTCTGTTCCCAGCATGTACCGGGTATTGGACTGAAGAGGATCTACTGTTCTTGTCAGGTTCCTAAGCAGAATTAAACTAGATACGGCCATGTGTGTAGGAAGCACAGTTCTTTGTTCTGAGCAAGCTCACTGTTCTTTCCCTATAGGAAACACAGTAGAGTAGAAGAGTGCTCTTTTCTCTAAAGCAGAGTGTGTTTCTTGTAAGGCGAGCTAGCATTTGTTTCCCAGTCCTAAATGGAGTTGAATCACATGCAGTTTCTGGTCCTACGAGCAAGAGTTGTTTTCTGGTAAGGAAAGTCACTATTGTGTTCCCACTGCCATACACAGTGCAAGTAGCACTCGCGTCTGTTCCCAGCAAGTACAGTGTATCGGACTGAAGGGGAGCTACTGTTCTTGTCAGTTTCCTAAGCAGAGTTGAACGAGATATTGCCCGTGTGTGTAGGAAGCACAGTTCTCTTGTTCTGAGCAAGCTCACTGTTCTGGCCCTATAGGAAACACAGTAGAGTAGAAGACTGCTCTTTTCTCTAAAGCAGAGTGTGTTTCTTGTAAGGCGAGCTAGCGTTTGTTTCCCAGTCATAAATGGAGTTGAGTCACAGGCAGTTTTTTTTCCTACGAGCAAGAGTTGTTTTCTGGTAAGAAGAGTCACTATTGCGCTCCAAATTCCATACACAGTGCAAATAGCACTCGCGTCTGTTCCCAGCAAGTACAGTGTATTGGACTGAATAGGAGCTACTGTTCTTGTCAGTTTCCTAAGCAGAGTTGAACTAGATATGGTCCATGTGTGTAGGAAGCACAGTTCTTTTGTTCTGAGCAAGCTCACTGTTTGGACCCCATAGGAACACAGTAGAGTAGAAGAGTGCTCTGTTGCAGGAGAATTTCTCTCCAGCTCCCACCACCAAGTCCCGCCAGTCTCAGAGCCCATTTATAAAATAAACACACAGACTCTTACATTATTTAAACTGCTTGGCCATTAGCTCAGGCCTGTTATTGTCTAGCTCTTACTCTTATATTTAGCCCATTTCTATTAATCTTTACTTTGCCACATGGCTCATGGCTTACTGGTACCTTACATCTTCCTTGTCCTGATGGAGGCTGGCAGTGTCTCTCTCTCAGCCTTCCACTTCCCCGCTTTATTCTCCTCCTTGCCCCGCCTACACTTCCTGCCTAGCCAACGGCCAATCAGTGTTTTATTGATTAATTAGCAACACATTTGCCATACATTCCACAGCACTTCCCCCTTTTTTTTTCAAAAAGGAAGGTTTTAACCTTAACAAAGTAAAATTACATATAATTTGGCAATTTGGGCGTAGCTTCTCTTACTACTTCCTGCTGGAAGGGGGCGCTGTATCTTGTGGGGAAACAAAAAAAATTTAGAATTATGGAATAGTCCATGAGGCTGTATCGTCTGAGCCAGATGCCTTTAAACCATTCTGGATGTTGGATCATCTGGGCCATGGTGTCATAGGAGACCTTCAGGGGGTCTTGGCTGGTCTAACCTGATGTATCTTAATCTTGAACAAATCCATAGCCTCTGGCTTTCTGTGGAAACAAAAGAGACTCTTTTCCAAAGCAACATATCCTTACATCCAAATTTTGAAGTCAAGGTATCTTTAAAATATACATTTTGGCATAACTCTACAGCTTTTACAATCAAATGTTTTTCTGCAGTTAAAAGTCCCAACGACAACACAATCCAGATTCTCTGTGTAATATCCATTTTTACGTGGCTTATTTTTTATACTACCTTTACTGTCTCTTTAATGACTTTATTTTTTAAAACTATGTATTTGTTTCTATAACTCTATATATCACCTTTTTTGTCTCTTTCAAGCCTACGTATCTTTTACACACATTGTAAACTATTACATCTGAATCTGTCTTATTGTGAATCTATTGCTTTAAACTGCAGCAGCTGTGGCTGCTGGCTCCGCCCACCTCAGCTTCCCAATATGGCTACGTTTTCCGCCAGCTCTGGGAGCCATCAACTCTCAGAAATAGTGGGTCTCTGCTTCTATCAAAGCAGCGTGTAGCCCAGAAATCTCTTTTTTTTTGTTTTGTTTTGTTTTGTACTAGCAAAGGCTAAATCCACCACACAGCTTAATGTGCCACTTGCAGAGGCCTCATTCGCGCCATACTGCAGGTCAAGCATGCATGCCAGGAACCCGCCATAGTAGCTCAAACACGCAGGCTGCCACTAGCTTGAAAGAGACAACTAGGAGCTGTTTTTAGATCCGTTTTAGAATCTTTTTTCTCAGTTTTTAGGTGGAAACTCTTGCCAACACATTGGACGCCATTTGTTGCTGGAGAATTTCTCTCCAGCTCCCACCACCAAGTACCGCCAGTCTCAGAGCCCACTTATAAAATAAACACAAAGACTCTTACATTATTTAAACTGCTTGGCCATTAGCTAAAGCCTGTTATTGTCTAGCTCTTACTCTTATATTTAGCCGATTTCTATTAATTTTTACTTTGCCACATAGCTCATGGCTTACTGGTACCTTACATCTTCCTTGTCCTGATGGAGGCTGGCAGTGTCTCTCTCTCAGCATTCCACTTCCCCGCTTTATTCTCCTCCTTGCCCCGCCTACACTTCCTGCCTAGCCAACGGCCAATCAGTGTTTTATTGATTAATTAGCAACACATTTGCCATACATCCCACAGCAGTGCTCTTTTCTCAAAAGCAGAGTGTATTTCTTGTAAGGCGAGCTAGCGTTTGTTTCCTAGTCCTAAATGGAGTTGAATCACATGCAGTTTCTGTTCCTACGAGCAAGAGTTGTTTTCTCGTAAGAAGAGTCACTATTGTGCTCCCATTGTTTTACACAGGACAAATAGCACTGGCGTCTGTTCCCAGCATGTACCGGGTATTGGACTGAAGAGGATCTACTGTTCTTGTCAGGTTCCTAAGCAGAATTAAACTAGATACGGCCATGTGTGTAGGAAGCACAGTTCTTTGTTCTGAGCAAGCTCACTGTTCTTTCCCTATAGGAAACACAGTAGAGTAGAAGAGTGCTCTTTTCTCTAAAGCAGAGTGTGTTTCTTGTAAGGCGAGCTAGCATTTGTTTCCCAGTCCTAAATGGAGTTGAATCACATGCAGTTTCTGGTCCTACGAGCAAGAGTTTTTTTCTGGTAAGGAAAGTCACTATTGTGTTCCCACTGCCATACACAGTGCAAGTAGCACTTGCGTCTGTTCCCAGCAAGTACAGTGTATCGGACTGAAGGGGAGCTACTGTTCTTGTCAGTTTCCTAAGCAGAGTTGAACGAGATATTGCCCGTGTGTGTAGGAAGCACAGTTCTCTTGTTCTGAGCAAGCTCACTGTTCTGGCCCTATAGGAAACACAGTAGAGTAGAAGACTGCTCTTTTCTCTAAAGCAGAGTGTGTTTCTTGTAAGGCGAGCTAGCGTTTGTTTCCCAGTCATAAATGGAGTTGAGTCACAGGCAGTTTTTTTTCCTACGAGCAAGAGTTGTTTTCTGGTAAGAAGAGTCACTATTGCGCTCCAAATTCCATACACAGTGCAAATAGCACTCGCGTCTGTTCCCAGCAAGTACAGTGTATTGGACTGAATAGGAGCTACTGTTCTTGTCAGTTTCCTAAGCAGAGTTGAACTAGATATGGTCCATGTGTGTAGGAAGCACAGTTCTTTTGTTCTGAGCAAGCTCACTGTTTGGACCCCATAGGAACACAGTAGAGTAGAAGAGTGCTCTGTTGCAGGAGAATTTCTCTCCAGCTCCCACCACCAAGTCCCGCCAGTCTCAGAGCCCATTTATAAAATAAACACACAGACTCTTACATTATTTAAACTGCTTGGCCATTAGCTCAGGCCTGTTATTGTCTAGCTCTTACTCTTATATTTAGCCCATTTCTATTAATCTTTACTTTGCCACATGGCTCATGGCTTACTGGTACCTTACATCTTCCTTGTCCTGATGGAGGCTGGCAGTGTCTCTCTCTCAGCCTTCCACTTCCCCGCTTTATTCTCCTCCTTGCCCCGCCTACACTTCCTGCCTAGCCAACGGCCAATCAGTGTTTTATTGATTAATTAGCAACACATTTGCCATACATTCCACAGCACTTCCCCCTTTTTTTTTCAAAAAGGAAGGTTTTAACCTTAACAAAGTAAAATTACATATAATTTGGCAATTTGGGCGTAGCTTCTCTTACTACTTCCTGCTGGAAGGGGGCGCTGTATCTTGTGGGGAAACAAAAAAAATTTAGAATTATGGAATAGTCCATGAGGCTGTATCGTCTGAGCCAGATGCCTTTAAACCATTCTGGATGTTGGATCATCTGGGCCATGGTGTCATAGGAGACCTTCAGGGGGTCTTGGCTGGTCTAACCTGATGTATCTTAATCTTGAACAAATCCATAGCCTCTGGCTTTCTGTGGAAACAAAAGAGACTCTTTTCCAAAGCAACATATCCTTACATCCAAATTTTGAAGTCAAGGTATCTTTAAAATATACATTTTGGCATAACTCTACAGCTTTTACAATCAAATGTTTTTCTGCAGTTAAAAGTCCCAACGACAACACAATCCAGATTCTCTGTGTAATATCCATTTTTACGTGGCTTATTTTTTATACTACCTTTACTGTCTCTTTAATGACTTTATTTTTTAAAACTATGTATTTGTTTCTATAACTCTATATATCACCTTTTTTGTCTCTTTCAAGCCTACGTATCTTTTACACACATTGTAAACTATTACATCTGAATCTGTCTTATTGTGAATCTATTGCTTTAAACTGCAGCAGCTGTGGCTGCTGGCTCCGCCCACCTCAGCTTCCCAATATGGCTACGTTTTCCGCCAGCTCTGGGAGCCATCAACTCTCAGAAATAGTGGGTCTCTGCTTCTATCAAAGCAGCGTGTAGCCCAGAAATCTCTTTTTTTTTGTTTTGTTTTGTTTTGTACTAGCAAAGGCTAAATCCACCACACAGCTTAATGTGCCACTTGCAGAGGCCTCATTCGCGCCATACTGCAGGTCAAGCATGCATGCCAGGAACCCGCCATAGTAGCTCAAACACGCAGGCTGCCACTAGCTTGAAAGAGACAACTAGGAGCTGTTTTTAGATCCGTTTTACAATCTTTTTTCTCAGTTTTTAGGTGGAAACTCTTGCCAACACATTGGACGCCATTTGTTGCTGGAGAATTTCTCTCCAGCTCCCACCACCAAGTACCGCCAGTCTCAGAGCCCACTTATAAAATAAACACAAAGACTCTTACATTATTTAAACTGCTTGGCCATTAGCTAAAGCCTGTTATTGTCTAGCTCTTACTCTTATATTTAGCCGATTTCTATTAATTTTTACTTTGCCACATAGCTCATGGCTTACTGGTACCTTACATCTTCCTTGTCCTGATGGAGGCTGGCAGTGTCTCTCTCTCAGCATTCCACTTCCCCGCTTTATTCTCCTCCTTGCCCCGCCTACACTTCCTGCCTAGCCAACGGCCAATCAGTGTTTTATTGATTAATTAGCAACACATTTGCCATACATCCCACAGCAGTGCTCTTTTCTCAAAAGCAGAGTGTATTTCTTGTAAGGCGAGCTAGCGTTTGTTTCCTAGTCCTAAATGGAGTTGAATCACATGCAGTTTCTGTTCCTACGAGCAAGAGTTGTTTTCTCGTAAGAAGAGTCACTATTGTGCTCCCATTGTTTTACACAGGACAAATAGCACTGGCGTCTGTTCCCAGCATGTACCGGGTATTGGACTGAAGAGGATCTACTGTTCTTGTCAGGTTCCTAAGCAGAATTAAACTAGATACGGCCATGTGTGTAGGAAGCACAGTTCTTTGTTCTGAGCAAGCTCACTGTTCTTTCCCTATAGGAAACACAGTAGAGTAGAAGAGTGCTCTTTTCTCTAAAGCAGAGTGTGTTTCTTGTAAGGCGAGCTAGCATTTGTTTCCCAGTCCTAAATGGAGTTGAATCACATGCAGTTTCTGGTCCTACGAGCAAGAGTTTTTTTCTGGTAAGGAAAGTCACTATTGTGTTCCCACTGCCATACACAGTGCAAGTAGCACTTGCGTCTGTTCCCAGCAAGTACAGTGTATCGGACTGAAGGGGAGCTACTGTTCTTGTCAGTTTCCTAAGCAGAGTTGAACGAGATATTGCCCGTGTGTGTAGGAAGCACAGTTCTCTTGTTCTGAGCAAGCTCACTGTTCTGGCCCTATAGGAAACACAGTAGAGTAGAAGACTGCTCTTTTCTCTAAAGCAGAGTGTGTTTCTTGTAAGGCGAGCTAGCGTTTGTTTCCCAGTCATAAATGGAGTTGAGTCACAGGCAGTTTTTTTTCCTACGAGCAAGAGTTGTTTTCTGGTAAGAAGAGTCACTATTGCGCTCCAAATTCCATACACAGTGCAAATAGCACTCGCGTCTGTTCCCAGCAAGTACAGTGTATTGGACTGAATAGGAGCTACTGTTCTTGTCAGTTTCCTAAGCAGAGTTGAACTAGATATGGTCCATGTGTGTAGGAAGCACAGTTCTTTTGTTCTGAGCAAGCTCACTGTTTGGACCCCATAGGAACACAGTAGAGTAGAAGAGTGCTCTGTTGCAGGAGAATTTCTCTCCAGCTCCCACCACCAAGTCCCGCCAGTCTCAGAGCCCATTTATAAAATAAACACACAGACTCTTACATTATTTAAACTGCTTGGCCATTAGCTCAGGCCTGTTATTGTCTAGCTCTTACTCTTATATTTAGCCCATTTCTATTAATCTTTACTTTGCCACATGGCTCATGGCTTACTGGTACCTTACATCTTCCTTGTCCTGATGGAGGCTGGCAGTGTCTCTCTCTCAGCCTTCCACTTCCCCGCTTTATTCTCCTCCTTGCCCCGCCTACACTTCCTGCCTAGCCAACGGCCAATCAGTGTTTTATTGATTAATTAGCAACACATTTGCCATACATTCCACAGCACTTCCCCCTTTTTTTTTCAAAAAGGAAGGTTTTAACCTTAACAAAGTAAAATTACATATAATTTGGCAATTTGGGCGTAGCTTCTCTTACTACTTCCTGCTGGAAGGGGGCGCTGTATCTTGTGGGGAAACAAAAAAAATTTAGAATTATGGAATAGTCCATGAGGCTGTATCGTCTGAGCCAGATGCCTTTAAACCATTCTGGATGTTGGATCATCTGGGCCATGGTGTCATAGGAGACCTTCAGGGGGTCTTGGCTGGTCTAACCTGATGTATCTTAATCTTGAACAAATCCATAGCCTCTGGCTTTCTGTGGAAACAAAAGAGACTCTTTTCCAAAGCAACATATCCTTACATCCAAATTTTGAAGTCAAGGTATCTTTAAAATATACATTTTGGCATAACTCTACAGCTTTTACAATCAAATGTTTTTCTGCAGTTAAAAGTCCCAACGACAACACAATCCAGATTCTCTGTGTAATATCCATTTTTACGTGGCTTATTTTTTATACTACCTTTACTGTCTCTTTAATGACTTTATTTTTTAAAACTATGTATTTGTTTCTATAACTCTATATATCACCTTTTTTGTCTCTTTCAAGCCTACGTATCTTTTACACACATTGTAAACTATTACATCTGAATCTGTCTTATTGTGAATCTATTGCTTTAAACTGCAGCAGCTGTGGCTGCTGGCTCCGCCCACCTCAGCTTCCCAATATGGCTACGTTTTCCGCCAGCTCTGGGAGCCATCAACTCTCAGAAATAGTGGGTCTCTGCTTCTATCAAAGCAGCGTGTAGCCCAGAAATCTCTTTTTTTTTGTTTTGTTTTGTTTTGTACTAGCAAAGGCTAAATCCACCACACAGCTTAATGTGCCACTTGCAGAGGCCTCATTCGCGCCATACTGCAGGTCAAGCATGCATGCCAGGAACCCGCCATAGTAGCTCAAACACGCAGGCTGCCACTAGCTTGAAAGAGACAACTAGGAGCTGTTTTTAGATCCGTTTTAGAATCTTTTTTCTCAGTTTTTAGGTGGAAACTCTTGCCAACACATTGGACGCCATTTGTTGCTGGAGAATTTCTCTCCAGCTCCCACCACCAAGTACCGCCAGTCTCAGAGCCCACTTATAAAATAAACACAAAGACTCTTACATTATTTAAACTGCTTGGCCATTAGCTAAAGCCTGTTATTGTCTAGCTCTTACTCTTATATTTAGCCGATTTCTATTAATTTTTACTTTGCCACATAGCTCATGGCTTACTGGTACCTTACATCTTCCTTGTCCTGATGGAGGCTGGCAGTGTCTCTCTCTCAGCATTCCACTTCCCCGCTTTATTCTCCTCCTTGCCCCGCCTACACTTCCTGCCTAGCCAACGGCCAATCAGTGTTTTATTGATTAATTAGCAACACATTTGCCATACATCCCACAGCAGTGCTCTTTTCTCAAAAGCAGAGTGTATTTCTTGTAAGGCGAGCTAGCGTTTGTTTCCTAGTCCTAAATGGAGTTGAATCACATGCAGTTTCTGTTCCTACGAGCAAGAGTTGTTTTCTCGTAAGAAGAGTCACTATTGTGCTCCCATTGTTTTACACAGGACAAATAGCACTGGCGTCTGTTCCCAGCATGTACCGGGTATTGGACTGAAGAGGATCTACTGTTCTTGTCAGGTTCCTAAGCAGAATTAAACTAGATACGGCCATGTGTGTAGGAAGCACAGTTCTTTGTTCTGAGCAAGCTCACTGTTCTTTCCCTATAGGAAACACAGTAGAGTAGAAGAGTGCTCTTTTCTCTAAAGCAGAGTGTGTTTCTTGTAAGGCGAGCTAGCATTTGTTTCCCAGTCCTAAATGGAGTTGAATCACATGCAGTTTCTGGTCCTACGAGCAAGAGTTTTTTTCTGGTAAGGAAAGTCACTATTGTGTTCCCACTGCCATACACAGTGCAAGTAGCACTTGCGTCTGTTCCCAGCAAGTACAGTGTATCGGACTGAAGGGGAGCTACTGTTCTTGTCAGTTTCCTAAGCAGAGTTGAACGAGATATTGCCCGTGTGTGTAGGAAGCACAGTTCTCTTGTTCTGAGCAAGCTCACTGTTCTGGCCCTATAGGAAACACAGTAGAGTAGAAGACTGCTCTTTTCTCTAAAGCAGAGTGTGTTTCTTGTAAGGCGAGCTAGCGTTTGTTTCCCAGTCATAAATGGAGTTGAGTCACAGGCAGTTTTTTTTCCTACGAGCAAGAGTTGTTTTCTGGTAAGAAGAGTCACTATTGCGCTCCAAATTCCATACACAGTGCAAATAGCACTCGCGTCTGTTCCCAGCAAGTACAGTGTATTGGACTGAATAGGAGCTACTGTTCTTGTCAGTTTCCTAAGCAGAGTTGAACTAGATATGGTCCATGTGTGTAGGAAGCACAGTTCTTTTGTTCTGAGCAAGCTCACTGTTTGGACCCCATAGGAACACAGTAGAGTAGAAGAGTGCTCTGTTGCAGGAGAATTTCTCTCCAGCTCCCACCACCAAGTCCCGCCAGTCTCAGAGCCCATTTATAAAATAAACACACAGACTCTTACATTATTTAAACTGCTTGGCCATTAGCTCAGGCCTGTTATTGTCTAGCTCTTACTCTTATATTTAGCCCATTTCTATTAATCTTTACTTTGCCACATGGCTCATGGCTTACTGGTACCTTACATCTTCCTTGTCCTGATGGAGGCTGGCAGTGTCTCTCTCTCAGCCTTCCACTTCCCCGCTTTATTCTCCTCCTTGCCCCGCCTACACTTCCTGCCTAGCCAACGGCCAATCAGTGTTTTATTGATTAATTAGCAACACATTTGCCATACATTCCACAGCACTTCCCCCTTTTTTTTCAAAAAGGAAGGTTTTAACCTTAACAAAGTAAAATTACATATAATTTGGCAATTTGGGCGTAGCTTCTCTTACTACTTCCTGCTGGAAGGGGGCGCTGTATCTTGTGGGGAAACAAAAAAAATTTAGAATTATGGAATAGTCCATGAGGCTGTATCGTCTGAGCCAGATGCCTTTAAACCATTCTGGATGTTGGATCATCTGGGCCATGGTGTCATAGGAGACCTTCAGGGGGTCTTGGCTGGTCTAACCTGATGTATCTTAATCTTGAACAAATCCATAGCCTCTGGCTTTCTGTGGAAACAAAAGAGACTCTTTTCCAAAGCAACATATCCTTACATCCAAATTTTGAAGTCAAGGTATCTTTAAAATATACATTTTGGCATAACTCTACAGCTTTTACAATCAAATGTTTTTCTGCAGTTAAAAGTCCCAACGACAACACAATCCAGATTCTCTGTGTAATATCCATTTTTACGTGGCTTATTTTTTATACTACCTTTACTGTCTCTTTAATGACTTTATTTTTTAAAACTATGTATTTGTTTCTATAACTCTATATATCACCTTTTTTGTCTCTTTCAAGCCTACGTATCTTTTACACACATTGTAAACTATTACATCTGAATCTGTCTTATTGTGAATCTATTGCTTTAAACTGCAGCAGCTGTGGCTGCTGGCTCCGCCCACCTCAGCTTCCCAATATGGCTACGTTTTCCGCCAGCTCTGGGAGCCATCAACTCTCAGAAATAGTGGGTCTCTGCTTCTATCAAAGCAGCGTGTAGCCCAGAAATCTCTTTTTTTTTGTTTTGTTTTGTTTTGTACTAGCAAAGGCTAAATCCACCACACAGCTTAATGTGCCACTTGCAGAGGCCTCATTCGCGCCATACTGCAGGTCAAGCATGCATGCCAGGAACCCGCCATAGTAGCTCAAACACGCAGGCTGCCACTAGCTTGAAAGAGACAACTAGGAGCTGTTTTTAGATCCGTTTTAGAATCTTTTTTCTCAGTTTTTAGGTGGAAACTCTTGCCAACACATTGGACGCCATTTGTTGCTGGAGAATTTCTCTCCAGCTCCCACCACCAAGTACCGCCAGTCTCAGAGCCCACTTATAAAATAAACACAAAGACTCTTACATTATTTAAACTGCTTGGCCATTAGCTAAGGCCTGTTATTGTCTAGCTCTTACTCTTATATTTAGCCGATTTCTATTAATTTTTACTTTGCCACATAGCTCATGGCTTACTGGTACCTTACATCTTCCTTGTCCTGATGGAGGCTGGCAGTGTCTCTCTCTCAGCATTCCACTTCCCCGCTTTATTCTCCTCCTTGCCCCGCCTACACTTCCTGCCTAGCCAACGGCCAATCAGTGTTTTATTGATTAATTAGCAACACATTTGCCATACATCCCACAGCAGTGCTCTTTTCTCAAAAGCAGAGTGTATTTCTTGTAAGGCGAGCTAGCGTTTGTTTCCTAGTCCTAAATGGAGTTGAATCACATGCAGTTTCTGGTATTACGAGAAAGAGTTGTTTTCTGGTAAAGAAAGTCACTATTGCGCTCCCATTGCCATACATATTACAAATAGCACTCGCGTCTGTTCCCAGAAAGTACAGTGTATTGGACTGAATAGGAGCTACTGTACTGTCAGTTCCCGAAGCAGAGTTGAACTAGATATGGTCCGTGTGAAGGAAGCACAGTTCTTTTGTTCTGATCAAGCTCACTGTTCTGGCCCTATAGGAAACACAGAAGAGTAGAAGAGTGCTCTTTTCTCAAAAGCAGAGTGTTTTTCTAGTAAGGCGAGCTAGCGTTTGTTTCCCAGTCTTAAATGGAGTTGAATCACATGCAGTTTCTGGTCCTAGGAGCAGGAGTTGTTTTCTGGTAAGAAGAGTCACTATTGTGCTCCCATTGTCCTACACAGGGCAAATAGTACTGGCGTCTGTTCCCAGCATGTACAGTGTATTGGACTGAAGAGGATCTACTGTTCTTGTCAGTTTCCTAAGCAGAATTGAATAGATATGGCCCATGTGTGCAGGAAGCACAGTTCTTTTGTTCTGAGGAAGCTCACTGTTCTGGCCCTATAGGAAACACAGTATATTAGAAGAATGCTCTTTTCTCAAATGCAGATTGTTTTTCTTGTAAGGCGAGCTAGCGTTTCTTTCCCAGTCCTAAATGGAGTTGAGACACATGCAGTTTTTGGTCCTATGAGCAAGAGTTTTTTTCTGGTAAGAAGAGTCACTATTGCACTCCCATTGCCATACACAGTGCAAATAGCACTTGAATCTGTTCCCAGCAAGTACAGTGTATTGGACTGAAGAGGATCTACTGTTCATGTCAGTTTCCTACGCAGAGGTGAACTAGATATGGCCCGTGTGTGTAGAAAGCACAGTTCTTTTGTTCTGAGCAAGCTCACTTTTCGGACCGCATAGGAAACACAGTAGAGTAGAAGAGTGCTCTTTTCTCAAAAGCAGTGTGTGTTTCATGTAAGGCGAGCTAGCATTTGTTTCCCAGTCCTAAATGGAGTTGAATCACATGCAGTTTCTGGTCCTACGAGCAAGAGTTGTTTTCTGGTAAGGAAAGTCACTATTGTGCTCTCATTGACATACACAGTGCAAATAGCACTCTCGTGTGTTCCCAGGTATTACAGTGTATCGGAATGAAGAGGAGCTACTGTTCTTGTTAGTTTCCTAAGCAGAGTTGAACTAGATATGGCCCGTGTGAAGGAAGCACAGTTCTTTTGTTCTCAGCAAGCTCACTGTTCTGGCCCTATAGGAAACACTTTAGAGTAGAAGAGTGCTCTTTTCTCAAAAGCAGAGTGTGTTTCTTGTAAGGCGAGCTAGCGTTTGTTTCCCAGTCCTAAATGGAATTGAATCCCATGCAGTTTCTGGTCCTACGAGCAAGAGATCTTTTCTCGTAAGAAGAGTCACTATTGTGCTGCCATTGCCATACACAGGACAAATAGCACTGTTGTCTGTTCCCAGCAAGTACAGGGTATTGGACTGAAGAGGATCTACTGTTCATGTCAGGTTCCTCAGCAGAATTGAACTAGATATGGCCGTGTGTGTAGGAAGCACAGTTCTTTGTTCTGAGCAAGCTCACTGTTCTTTCCCTAAAGGAAAAACAGTAGAGTAGAAGAGTGCTCTTTTCTTAAAAGCAGAGTGTGTTTCTTGTAAGGCGAGCTAGCGTTTGTTTCCCAGTCCTAAATGGAGTTGAATCACATGCAGTTTCTTGTCCTACGAGCAAGAGTTGTTTTCTGTTAAGGAAAGTCACTATTGTGTTCCCACTGCCATACACAGTGCAAATAGCACTCGCGTCTGTTCCCAGCAAGTACAGTGTATCGGACTGAAGAGGAGCTACTGTTCATGTCAGTTTCCTAAGCAGAGTTGAACGAGATATGGCCCCTGTGTGTAGGAAGCACAGTAATTTTGTTCTGAGCAAGCTCACTGTTCTGGCCCTATAGGAAACACAGTAGAGTAGAAGACTGCTCTTTTCTCTAAAGCAGAGTGTGTTTCTTGTAAGGCGAGCTAGCATTTGTTTCCCAGTCATAAATGTAGTTGAGTCACAGGCAGTTTTTGTTCCTACGAGCAAGAGTTGTTTTCTGGTAAGAAGAGTCACTATTGTGCTCCAAATTCCATACACAGTGCAAATAGCACTTGCGTCTGTTCCCAGCAAGTACAGTGTATTGGACTGAATAGGAGCTACTGTTCTTGTCAGGTTCCTAAGCAGAATTGAACTAGATATGGCCGTGTGTGTAGGAAGCACAGTTTTTTTGTTCTGAGCAAGATCACTGTTCTGGCCCTACAGGAAACACAGTAGAGTAGAAGAGTGCTCTTTTCTCAAAAGCAGAGGGTGTTTCTTGTAAGGTGAGCTAGCATTTGCTTCCCAGTCCTAAATGGAGTTGAATCCCATGCAGTTTCTGGTCCTACGAGCAAGAGTTGTGTTCTGGTAAGAAGAGTCACTATTGTGCTGCCATTGCCATACACAGGACAAATAGCACTGTTGTCTGTTCCCAGCAAGTACACTGTATTGGACTGAAGAGGATCTACTCTTCATGTCAGGTTCCTAAGCAGAATTGAACTAGATATGGCCGTGTGTGTATGAAGCACAGTCTTTTGTTCTGAGCATGCTCACTGTTCTGGCCCTATAGGAAACACAGTAGAGTAGAAGAGTGCTCTTTTCTCTAAAGCAGAGTGTGTTTCTTGTAAGGCGAGCTAGCGTTTGTTTCCCAGTCCTAAATGGAGTTGAATCACATGCAGTTTCTGGTCCTATGAGCAAGAGTTGTTTTCTGGTAAGGAAAGTCACTATTGTGTTCCCATTGCCATACAAAGTGCAAAGAGCACTCGCGTCTGGTCCCAGCAAGTACAGTGTATCGGACTGAAGAGGAGCTACTGTTCTTGTCAGTTTCCTAAGCAAAGTTTAACGAGATATGGCCCGTGTGTGTAGGAAGAACAGTTCTCTTGTTCTGAGCAAGCTCACTGTTCTGGCCCTGTAGGAAACACAGTAGAGTAGAAGAGTGCTCTTTTCTCAAAAGCAGAGTGTGTTTCAAGTAAGGCGAGCTAGCATTTGTTTCCCAGTCCTAAATGGAGTTGAATCACATGCAGTTTCTGGTCCTATGATTAAGAGTTGGTTTCTGGTAAGAAAAGACACTATTGCGCTCCCATTGCCATACATAGAGCAAATAGCACTCGGTCCGTTCCCAGCAAGTACAGTTCATCGGACTGAAGAGGAGCTACTGTTCTTGTCAGTTTCCTAAGCATAGTTGAACTAGATATGGCCCGTGTGAAGGAAGCACAGTTCTTTATTCTGATCAAGCTCACTGTTCTGGCCCTATAGGAAACACAGTAGAGTCGAAGAGTGCTCTTTTCTCTAAAGCAGAGTGTGTTACATGTAAGGCGAGCTAGCATTTGTTTCCCAGGCCTAAATGGAGTTGAATCACATGCAGTTTCTGGTCCTATGATTAAGAGTTGGTTTCTGGTAAGGAAAGACACTATTGCACTCCCATTGCCATACATAGAGCAAATAGCACTCGGTCCGTTCCCAGCAAGTACAGTTCATCGGACTGAAGAGGAGCTACTGTTCTTGTCAGTTTCCTAAGCAGAGTTGAACTAGATATGGCCCGTGTGAAGGAAGCACAGTTCTTTTATTCTGATCAAGCTCACTGTTCTGGCCCTATAGGAAACACAGTAGAGTAGAAGAGTGCTCTTTTCTCAAAAGCAGAGTGTTTTTCTTGTAAGGCGAGCTTGAGTTTCTTTCCCAGTCCTAAATGGAGTTGAGACACATGCAGTTTTTGGTCCTATGAGCAAGAGTTTTTTTTCTGTAAGAAGAGTCACTATTGCACTCCCATTGCCATACACAGTGCAAATAGCTCTTGCATCTGTTCCCAGCAAGTACAGTGTATTGGACTGAAGAGGATCTACTGTTCTTGTCAGTTTCCTAAGCAGAGTTGAACTAGATATGGCCCGTGTGTGTAGGAAGCACAGTTCTTTTGTTCTGAGCAAGCTCACTGTTTGGACCCCATAGGAAACACAGTAGAGTAGAAGAGTGCTCTTTTCTCAAAAGCAGAGTGTGTTTCATATAAGACGAGCTAGCATTTGTTTCCCAGTCCTAAATGGAGTTGAATCACATGCAGTTTCTGGTCCTACGAGCAAGAGTTGTTTTCTGGTAAGGAAAGTCACTATTGCGCTCCCATTACCATACATAGTGCAAATAGCACTCGGTCCGTTCCCAGCAAGTACAGTGTATCGGACTGAAGAGGAGCTACTGTTCTTGTCAGTTTTCTAAGCAGAGTTGAACTAGATATGGCCCGTGTGAAGGAAGCACAGTTCTTTTGTTCTGATCAAGCTCACTGTTCTGGCCCTATAGGTAACACAGAAGAGTAGAAGAGTGCTCTTTTCAAAAAGCAGAGTGTTTTCCTTGTAAGGCGAGCTAGCGTTTGTTTCCCAGTCTTAAATGGAGTTGAATCACATGCAGTTTCTGGTCCTATGAGCAAGAGTTGTTTTCTGGTAAGAAGAGTCACTATTGTGCTCCCATGGTCATACACAGGGCAAATAGTACTGGCGTCTGTTCCCAGCATGTACAGTGTATTGGACTGAAGAGGATCTACTGTTCTTGTCAGTTTCCTAAGCAGAATTGAATAGATATGGCCCATGTGTGCAGGAAGCACAGTTTTTTTGTTCTGAGGAAGCTCACTGTTCTGGCCCTATAGGAAACACAGTATATTAGAAGAATGCTCTTTTCTCAAAAGCAGAGTGATTTTCTTGTAAGGCCAGCTAGCGTTTCTTTCCCAGTCCTAAATGGAGTTGAGACACATGCAATTTTTGGTCCTACGAGCAAGAGTTTTTTTCTGGTAAGAAGAGTCACTATTGCACTCCCATTGCCATACACAGTGCAAATAGCACTTGCATCTGTTCCCAGCAAGTACAGTGTATTGGACTGAAGAGGATCTACTGTTCATGTCAGTTTCCTAAGCAGAGTTGAACTAGATATGGCCCGTGTGTGTAGGAAGCACAGTTCTTTTGTTCTGAGCAAGCTCACTTTTCAGACCCCATAGGAAACACAGTAGAGTAGAAGAGTGCTCTTTTCTCAAAAGCATTGTGTGTTTCATGTAAGGCGAGCTAGCATTTGTTTCCCAGTCCTAAATGGAGTTGAATCACATGCAGTTTCTGGTCCTATGAGCAAGAGTTGTTTTCTGGTAAGGAAAGTCACTATTGCGCTCTCATTGACATACACAGTGCAAATAGCACTCGCGTGTGTTCCCAGCTATTACAGTGTATTGGACTGAAGAGGAGCTACTGTTCTTGTTAGTTTCCTAAGCAGAGTTGAACTAGATATGGCCCGTGTGTGTAGGAAGCACAGTTCTTTTGTTCTGAGCAAGCTCACTGTTCTGGCCCTATAGGAAACACTTTAGAGTAGAAGAGTGCTCTTTTCTCAAAAGCAGAGTGTGTTTCTTGTAAGGCGAGCTAGTGTTTGTTTCCCAGTCCTAAATGGAGTTGAATCCCATGCAGTTTCTGGTCCTACGAGCAAGAGATCTTTTCTCGTAAGAAGAGTCACTATTGTGCTGCCATTGCCATACACAGGACAAATAGCACTGTTGTCTGTTCCCAGCAAGTACAGTGTATTGGACTGAAGAGGATCTACTGTTCATGACAGGTTTCTAAGCAGAATTGAACTAGATATGGCCGTGTGTGGAGGAAGCACAGTTTTTTTGTTCTGAGCAAGCTCACTGTTCGGACCACATAGGAAACACAGTAGAGTAGAAGAGTGATCTTTTCTCTAAAGCAGAGTGTGTTTCTTGTAAGGCGAGCTCGCGTTTGTTTCCCAGTCCTAAATGGAGTTGAATCACATGCAGTTTCTGGTCCTATGAGCAAGAGTTTTTTTCTGGTAAGGAAAGTCACTGTTGTGCTCCCATTGCCGTACACAGTGCAAATAGCACTCCCATCTGTTCCCAGCAAGTACAGTGTATTGGACTGAAGAGGAGCTACTGTTCTTGTCAGTTTCCTAAGCAGAGTTGAACTAGATATGGCCCGTGTGTGTAGGAAGCACAGTTCTTTTGTTCTGAGCAAGCTCACTGTTCGGACCCCATAGGAAACACAGTAGAGTAGAAGAGTGCTCTTTTCTCAAAAGCAGAGTGTGTTTCATTTAAGGCGAGCTAGCGTTTCTTTCCCAGTCCTAAATGGAGTTGAATCATATGCAGTTTCTGGTCCTACGAGCAAGAGTTGTTTTCTGGTAAGGAAAGTCACTATTGCGCTCCCATTGCCATACATAGTGCAAATAGCACTCGGTCCGTTCCCAGCAAGTACAGTTCATCGGACTGAAGAGGAGCTACTGTTCTTGTCAGTTTCCTAAGCAGAGTTGAACTAGATATGGCCCGTGTGAAGGAAGCACAGTTCTTTTATTCTGATCAAGCTCACTGTTCTGGCCCTATAGGAAACACAGTAGAGTAGAAGAGTGCTCTTTTCTCAAAAGCAGAGTGTTTTTCTTGTAAGGCGAGCTTGAGTTTCTTTCCCAGTCCTAAATGGAGTTGAGACACATGCAGTTTTTGGTCCTATGAGCAAGAGTTTTTTTTCTGTAAGAAGAGTCACTATTGCACTCCCATTGCCATACACAGTGCAAATAGCTCTTGCATCTGTTCCCGGCAAGTACAGTGTATTGGAGTGAAGAGGATCTACTGTTCTTGTCAGTTTCCTAAGCAGAATTGAATAGATATGGCCCATGTGTGCAGGAAGCACAGTTCTTTTGTTCTGAGGAAGCTCACTCTTCTGGCCCTATAGGAAACACAGTATATTAGAAGAATGCTCTTTTCTCAAAAGCAGAGTGATTTTCTTGTAAGGCCAGCTAGCGTTTCTTTCCCAGTCCTAAATGGAGTTGAGACACATGCAGTTTTTGGTCCTACGAGCAAGAGTTTTTTTCTGGTAAGAAGAGTCACTATTGCACTCCCATTGCCATACACAGTGCAAATAGCACTTGCATCTGTTCCCAGCAAGTACAGTGCATTGGACTGAACAGGATCTACTGTTGATGTCAGTTTCCTAAGCAGAGTTGAACTAGATATGGCCCGTGTGTGTAGGAAGCACAGTTCTTTTGTTCTGAGCAAGCTCACTTTTCGGACCCCATAGGAAACACAGTAGAGTAGAAGAGTGCTCTTTTCTCAAAAGCATTGTGTGTTTCATGTAAGGCGAGCTAGCATTTGTTTCCCAGTCCTAAATGGAGTTGAATCACATGCAGTTTCTGGTCCTACGAGCAAGAGTTGTTTTCTGGTAAGGAAAGTCACTATTGCGCTCTCATTGACATACACAGTGCAAATAGCACTCGCGTGTGTTCCCAGCTATTACAGTGTATTGGACTGAAGAGGAGCTACTGTTCTTGTTAGTTTCCTAAGCAGAGTTGAACTAGATATGGCCCGTGTGTGTAGGAAGCACAGTTCTTTTGTTCTCAGCAAGCTCACTGTTCTGGCCCTATAGGAAACACTTTAGAGTAGAAGAGTGCTCTTTTCTCAAAAGCAGAGTGTGTTTCTTGTAAGGCGAGCTAGTGTTTGTTTCCCAGTCCTAAATGGAGTTGAATCCCATGCAGTTTCTGGTCCTACGAGCAAGAGATCTTTTCTCGTAAGAAGAGTCACTATTGTGCTGCCATTGCCATACACAGGACAAATAGCACTGTTGTCTGTTCCCAGCAAGTACAGTGTATTGGACTGAAGAGGATCTACTGTTCATGACAGGTTCCTAAGCAGAATTGAACTAGATATGGCCGTGTGTGGAGGAAGCACAGTTTTTTTGTTCTGAGCAAGCTCACTGTTCAGACCACATAGGAAACACAGTAGAGTAGAAGAGTGATCTTTTCTCTAAAGCAGAGTGTGTTTCTTGTAAGGCAAGCTCGCGTTTGTTTCCCAGTCCTAAATGGAGTTGAATCACATGCAGTTTCTGGTCCTATGAGCAAGAGTTTTTTTCTGGTAAGGAAAGTCACTGTTGTGCTCCCATTGCCGTACACAGTGCAAATAGCACTCCCATCTGTTCCCAGCAAGTACAGTGTATTGGACTGAAGAGGAGCTACTGTTCTTGTCAGTTTCCTAAGCAGAGTTGAACTAGATATGGCCCGTGTGTGTAGGAAGCACAGTTCTGTTGTTCTGAGCAAGCTCACTGTTCGGACCCCATAGGAAACACAGTAGAGTAGAAGAGTGCTCTTTTCTCAAAAGCAGAGTGTGTTTCATTTAAGGCGAGCTAGCGTTTCTTTCCCAGTCCTAAATGGAGTTGAATCATATGCAGTTTCTGGTCCTACGAGCAAGAGTTGTTTTCTGGTAAGGAAAGTCACTATTGCGCTCCCATTGCCATACATAGTGCAAATAGCACTCGGTCCGTTCCCAGCAAGCACAGTGTATCAGACTGTTGAGGAGCTAATGTTCTTGTCAGTTTCCTAAGCAGAGTTGAACTAGATATGGCCTGTGTGAGGGAGCACAGTTCTTTTGTTCTGATTAAGCTCACTGTTCTGGCAATATAAAAAACACAGTAGAGTAGAAGAGTGCTCTTTTCTCAAAAGCACAGTGTTTTTCTTGTAAGGCGAGCTAGCGTTTGTTTCCCAGTCCTAAATGGAGTTGAATCACATGCAGTTTCTGGTCCTAGGAGCAAGAGTTGTTTTCTGGTAAGAAGAGTCACTATTGCGCTCTCATTGTCATACACAGAGCAAATAGTACTGGTGTCTGTTCCCAGCATGTAAAGTGTATGGACGGAAGAGGATCTACTGTTCTTGTCAGTTTCCTAAGCAGAATTGAATAGATATGGCCCCTGTGTGCAGGAAGCACAGTTCTGTTGTTCTGAGGAAACTCACTGTTCTGGATCTATAGGAAACACAGTAGTGTAGAAGAGTGCTCTTTTCTCTAAAGCAGAGTGTGTTTCTTGTAAGGCGAAGTAGCGTTTGTTTCCCAGTTCTAAATGGAGTTGAATCACATGCAGTTTCTGGTCCTACGAGCAAGAGTTGTTTTCTGGTAAGAATAGTCACTATTGCGCTGCCATTGCCATACACAGGACAAATAGCACTGGAGTCTGTTCCCAGCAAGTACAGTGTATTGGACTGAAGAGGATCTACTGTTCTTGTCAGGTTCCTAATCAGAATTGAACTAGATATGGCCGTGTGTGTAGGAAGCACAGTTCCTTTGTACTGAGCAAGCTCACTGTTTTGACCACAGCGGAAACACAGTAAAGTAGAATAGTGCTCTTTTCTCAAAAGCAGAGGGTGTTTCTTGTAAGGCGAGCTAGCGTTTGTTTCCCAGTCCTAAATGGAGTTGAATCCCATGCAGTTTCTGGTCCTACGAGCAAGAGATCTTTTCTCGTAAGAAGAGTCACTATTGTGCTGCCATTGCCATACACAGGACAAATAGCACTGTTGTCTGTTCCCAGCAAGTACACTGTATTGGACTGAAGAGGATCTACTGTTCATGTCAGGTTCCTAAGCAGAATTGAACTAGATATGGCCGTGTGTGTATGAAGCACAGTCTTTTGTTCTGAGCATGCTCACTGTTCTGGCCCTATAGGAAACACAGTAGAGTTGAAGAGTGCTCTTTTCTCAAAAGCAGAGTGTGTTTCTTGTAAGGCGAGCTAGCGTTTGTTTCCCAGTACTAAATGGAGTTGAATCACATGCAGTTTCTGGTCCTATGAGCAAGAGTTGTTTTCTGGTAAGGAAAGTCACTATTGTGTTCCCATTGCCATACAAAGTGCAAAGAGCACTCGCGTCTGGTCCCAGCAAGTACAGTGTATCGGACTGAAGAGGAGCTACTGTTCTTGTCAGTTTCCTAAGCAAAGTTTAACGAGATATGGCCCGTGTGTGTAGGAAGAACAGTTCTCTTGTTCTGAGCAAGCGCACTGTTCTGGCCCGATAGGAAACGCAGTAGAGTAGAAGAGTGCTCTTTTCTCAAAAGCAGAGTGTGTTTCAAGTAAGGCGAGCTAGCATTTGTTTCCCAGTCCTAAATGGAGTTGAATCACATGCAGTTTCTGGTCCTACGAGCAAGAGTTGTTTTCTGATAAGGAAAGTCACCATTGCGCTCCCATTGCCATAATAGTGCAAATAGCACTAGGTCCGTTTCCCAGCAAGTACAGTGCATCGGACTGAAGAGGAGCTACTGTTCTTGTCAGTTTCCTAAGCAGAATTGAACTAGATATGGTCCGTGTGTAGGAAGCAAAGTTTTCAGTTCTGAGCATGCTCACTGTTTGGACCCCAAAGGAAACACAGTAGAGTAGAAGAGTGCTCTTTTCTCAAATGCAGAATGTATTTCTTGTAAGGCGAGCTAGTGTTTGTTTCCCAGTCCTAAATGGAGTTGAATCACATGCAGTTTTGGGTCCTACGAGCAAGAGTTGTTTTCTGGTAAGAAGAGTCACTATTGCACTGCCATTGCCATACAAAAGACAATTAGCACTGACGTCTGTTCCCAGCAAGTACAGTGTATTGGACTGAAGAGGAGCTACTGTTCTTGTCAGGTTTATAAGCAGAATTGAACTAGATATGGCCGTGTGTGTAGGAAGCACATTTTTTTTGTTCTGAGCAAGCACACTGTTCGGAACCCATAGGAAACACAGTAGAGTAGAGGAGTGCTCTTTTCTCTAAAGCAGAGTGTGTTTCTCGTAAGGCGAGCTAGCATTTGTTTCCCAGTCCTAAATGGAGTTGAATCACATGCAGTTTCTGGTCCTACAAGCAAGAGTTGTTTTATGGTAAGAATAGTCACTATTGCGCTGCCATTGCCATACACAGGACAAATAGCACTGGCGTCTGTTCCCACCAAGTACAGTGTATTGGACTGAAGAGGATCTACTGTTCTTGTCAGGTTCCTAATCAGAATTGAACTAGATATGGCCGTGTGTGTAGGAAGCACAGTTCCTTTGTACTGAGCAAGCTCACTGTTTTGACCACAGCGGAAAAACAGTAAAGTAGAATAGTGCTCTTTTCTCAAAAGCAGAGGGTGTTTCTTGTAAGGCGAGCTAGTGTTTGTTTCCCAGTCCTAAATGGAGTTGAATCCCATGCAGTTTCTGGTCCTACGAGCAAGAGTTGTGTTCTGGTAAGAAGAGTCACTATTGTGCTGCCATTGCCATACACAGGACAAATAGCACTGTTGTCTGTTCCCAGCAAGTACACTGTATTGGACTGAAGAGGATCTACTGTTCATGTCAGGTTCCTAAGCAGAATTGAACTAGATATGGCCGTGTGTGTATGAAGCACAGTCTTTTGTTCTGAGCATGCTCACTGTTCTGGCCCTATAGGAAACACAGTAGAGTAGAAGAGTGCTCTTTTCTCAAAAGCAGAGTGTGTTTCTTGTAAGGCGAGCTAGCGTTTGTTTCCCAGTCCTAAATGGAGTTGAATCACATGCAGTTTCTGGTCCTATGAGCAAGAGTTGTTTTCTGGTAAGGAAAGTCACTATTGTGTTCCCATTGCCATACAAAGTGCAAAGAGCACTCGCGTCTGGTCCCAGCAAGTACAGTGTATCGGACTGAAGAGGAGCTACTGTTCTTGTCAGTTTCCTAAGCAAAGTTTAACGAGATATGGCCCGTGTGTGTAGGAAGAACAGTTCTCTTGTTCTGAGCAAGCGCACTGTTCTGGCCCTATAGGAAACGCAGTAGAGTAGAAGAGTGCTCTTTTCTCAAAAGCAGAGTGTGTTTCAAGTAAGGCGAGCTAGCATTTGTTTCCCAGTCCTAAATGGAGTTGAATCACATGCAGTTTCTGGTCCTACGAGCAAGAGTTGTTTTTTGATAAGGAAAGTCACTATTGCGCTCCCATTGCCATACATAGTGCAAATAGCACTCGGTCCGTTCCCAGCAAGTACAGTGCATCGGACTGAAGAGGAGCTACTGTTCTTGTCAGTTTCCTAAGCAGAGTTGAACTAGATATGGTCCGTGTGTAGGAAGCAAAGTTTTCAGTTCTGAGCATGCTCACTGTTTGGACCCCAAAGGAAACACAGTAGAGTAGAGGAGTGCTCTTTTCTCTAAAGCAGAGTGTGTTTCTCGTAAGGCGAGCTAGCATTTGTTTCCCAGTCCTAAATGGAGTTGAATCACATGCAGTTTCTGGTCCTACAAGCAAGAGTTGTTTTATGGTAAGAATAGTCACTATTGCGCTGCCATTGCCATACACAGGACAAATAGCACTGGCGTCTGTTCCCACCAAGTACAGTGTATTGGACTGAAGAGGATCTACTGTTCTTGTCAGGTTCCTAATCAGAATTGAACTAGATATGGCCGTGTGTGTAGGAAGCACAGTTTTTTTGTTCTGAGCAAGCTCACTGTTCTGGCCCTACAGGAAACACAGTAGAGTAGAAGAGTGCTCTTTTCTCAAAAGCAGAGGGTGTTTCTTGTAAGGCGAGCTAGCATTTGTTTCCCAGTCCTAAATGGAGTTGAATCCCATGCAGTTTCTGGTCCTACGAGCAAGAGTTGTGTTCTGGTAAGAAGAGTCACTATTGTGCTGCCATTGCCATACACAGGACACATAGCATTGTTGTCTGTTCCCAGCAAGTACACTGTATTGGACTGAAGAGGATCTACTCTTCATGTCAGGTTCCTAAGCAGAATTGAACTACATATGGCCGTGTTTGTAGGAAGCACAGTTCTTTTGTTCTGACCAAGCTCACTGTTCTGGCCCTATAGGAAACACAGTAGAGTAGAAGAGTGCTCTTTTCTCAAAAGCAGAGTGTGTTTCTTGTAAGGCGAGCTAGTGTTTTTTTTTCCCAGTCCTAAATGGACTTGAATCTCATGCAGTTTCTGGTCCTACGAGCAAGAGTTGTTTTCTGGAAAGGAAAGTCACTATTGTGTTCCCATTGCCATACACAGTGCAAAGAGCACTCGCGTCTGTTCCCAGCAAGTACAGTGTATCGGACTGAAGAGGAGCTACTGTTCTTGTCAGTTTCCTAAGCAGAGTTGAACGAGATATGGCGCGTGTGTGTAGGAAGAACAGTTTTTTTGTTCTGAGCAAGCTCACAGTAGAGTAGAAGAGTGCTCTTTTCTCAAATGCAGAATGTGTTTCTTGTAAGGCGAGCTAGTGTTTGTTTCCCAGTCCTAAATGGAGTTGAATCACATGCAGTTTTGGGTCCTACGAGCAAGAGTTGTTTTCTGGTAAGAAGAGTCACTATTGCACTGCCATTGCCATACAAAAGACAATTAGCACTGGCGTCTGTTCCCAGCAAGTACAGTATATTGGACTGAAGAGGATCTACTGTTCTTGTCAGGTTTACAAGCTGAATTGAACTAGATATGGCCGTGTGTGTAGGAAGCACAGTTTTTTTGTTCTGAGCATGCTCACTGTTCGGACCCCATAGATAACACAGTAGAGTAGAGGAGTGCTCTTTTCTCTAAAGCAGAGTGTGTTTCTTGTAAGGCGAGCTAGCATTTGTTTCCCAGTCCTAAATGGAGTTGAATCACATGCAGTTTCTGGTCCTACGAGCAAGACTTGTTTTATGGTAAGAATAGTCACTATTGCGCTGCCATTGCCATACACAGGACAAATAGCCCTGGCGTCTGTTCCCACCAGTACAGTGTATTAGACTTAAGAGGATCTACTGTTCTTGTCAGGTTCCTAATCAGAATTGAACTAGATATGGCCGTGTGTGTAGGAAGCACAGTTTTTTTGTTCTTAGCAAGATCACTGTTCTGGCCCTACAGGAAACACAGTAGAGTAGAAGAGTGCTCTTTTCTCAAAAGCAGAGGGTGTTTCTTGTAAGGCGAGCTAGGATTTGCTTCCCAGTCCTAAATGGAGTTGAATCCCATGCAGTTTCTGGTCCTACGAGCAAGAGTTGTGTTCTGGTAAGAAGAGTCACTATTGTGCTGCCATTGCCATACACAGGACAAATAGCACTGTTGTCTGTTCCCAGCAAGTACACTGTATTGGACTGAAGAGCATCTACTCTTCATGTCAGGTTCCTAAGCAGAATTGAACTAGATATGGCCGTGTGTGTATGAAGCACAGTCTTTTGTTCTGAGCATGCTCACTGTTCTGGCCCTATAGGAAACACAGTAGAGTAGAAGAGTGCTCTTTTCTCAAAAGCAGAGTGTGTTTCAAGTAAGGCGAGCTAGCATTTGTTTCCCAGTCCTAAATGGAGTTGAATCACATGCAGTTTCTGGTCCTACGAGCAAGAGTTGTTTTCCGATAAGGAAAGTCACTATTGCGCTCCCATTGCCATACATAGTGCAAATAGCACTCGGTCCGTTCCCAGCAAGTACAGTGCATCGGACTGAAGAGGAGCTACTGTTCTTGTCAGTTTCCTAAGCAGAGTTGAACTAGATATGGTCCGTGTGTAGGAAGCAAAGTTTTCAGTTCTGAGCAAGCTCACTGTTTGGACCCCAAAGGAAACACAGTAGAGTAGAAGAGTGCTCTTTTCTCAAATGCAGAATGTGTTTCTTGTAAGGCGAGCTAGTGTTTGTTTCCCAGTCCTAAATGGAGTTGAATCACATGCAGTTTTGGGTCCTACGAGCAAGAGTTGTTTTCTGGTAAGAAGAGTCACTATTGCACTGCCATTGCCATACAAAAGACAATTAGCACTGGCGTCTGTTCCCAGCAAGTACAGTGTATTGGACTGAAGAGGATCTACTGTTCTTGTCAGGTTTACAAGCTGAATTGAACTAGATATGGCCGTGTGTGTAGGAAGCACAGTTTTTTTGTTCTGAGCATGCTCACTGTTCGGACCCCATAGATAACACAGTAGAGTAGAGGAGTGCTCTTTTCTCTAAAGCAGAGTGTGTTTCTTGTAAGGCGAGCTAGCATTTGTTTCCCAGTCCTAAATGGAGTTGAATCACATGCAGTTTCTGGTCCTACGAGCAAGAGTTGTTTTATGGTAAGAATAGTCACTATTGCGCTGCCATTGCCATACACAGGACAAATAGCCCTGGCGTCTGTTCCCACCAGTACAGTGTATTAGACTGAAGAGGATCTACTGTTCTTGTCAGGTTCCTAATCAGAATTGAACTAGATATGGCCGTGTGTGTAGGAAGCACAGTTTCTTTGTTCTGAGCAAGCACACTGTTCGGAACCCATAGGAAACACAGTAGAGTAGAGGAGTGCTCTTTTCTCTAAAGCAGAGTGTGTTTCTCGTAAGGCGAGCTAGCATTTGTTTCCCAGTCCTAAATGGAGTTGAATCACATGCAGTTTCTGGTCCTACAAGCAAGAGTTGTTTTATGGTAAGAAGAGTCACTATTGCGCTGCCATTGCCATACACAGGACAAATAGCCCTGGCGTCTGTTCCCACCAGTACAGTGTATTAGACTGAAGAGGATCTACTGTTCTTGTCAGGTTCCTAATCAGAATTGAACTAGATATGGCCGTGTGTGTAGGAAGCACAGTTTTTTTGTTCTGAGCAAGATCACTGTTCTGGCCCTACAGGAAACACAGTAGAGTAGAAGAGTGCTCTTTTCTCAAAAGCAGAGGGTGTTTCTTGTAAGGCGAGCTAGAATTTGCTTCCCAGTCCTAAATGGAGTTGAATCCCATGCAGTTTCTGGTCCTACGAGCAAGAGTTGTGTTCTGGTAAGAAGAGTCACTATTGTGCTGCCATTGCCATACACAGGACAAATAGCACTGTTGTCTGTTCCCAGCAAGTACACTGTATTGGACTGAAGAGGATCTACTCTTCATGTCAGGTTCCTAAGCAGAATTGAACTAGATATGGCCGTGTGTGTATGAAGCACAGTCTTTTGTTCTGAGCATGCTCACTGTTCTGGCCCTATAGGAAACACAGTAGAGTAGAAGAGTGCTCTTTTCTCAAAAGCAGAGTGTGTTTCTTGTAAGGCGAGCTAGCGTTTGTTTCCCAGTCCTAAATGGAGTTGAATCACATGCAGTTTCTGGTCCTATGAGCAAGAGTTGTTTTCTGGTAAGGAAAGTCACTATTGTGTTCCCATTGCCATACAAAGTGCAAAGAGCACTCGCGTCTGGTCCCAGTAAGTACAGTGTATCGGACTGAAGAGGAGCTACTGTTCTTGTCAGTTTCCTAAGCAAAGTTTAACGAGATATGGCCCGTGTGTGTAGGAAGAACAGTTCTCTTGTTCTGAGCAAGCGCACTGTTCTGGCCCTATAGGAAACGCAGTAGAGTAGAAGAGTGCTCTTTTCTCAAAAGCAGAGTGTGTTTCAAGTAAGGCGAGCTAGCATTTGTTTCCCAGTCCTAAATGGAGTTGAATCACATGCAGTTTCTGGTCCTACGAGCAAGAGTTGTTTTCCGATAAGGAAAGTCACTATTGCGCTCCCATTGCCATACATAGTGCAAATAGCACTCGGTCCGTTCCCAGCAAGTACAGTGCATCGGACTGAAGAGGAGCTACTGTTCTTGTCAGTTTCCTAAGCAGAGTTGAACTAGATATGGTCCGTGTGTAGGAAGCAAAGTTTTCAGTTCTGAGCAAGCTCACTGTTTGGACCCCAAAGGAAACACAGTAGAGTAGAAGAGTGCTCTTTTCTCAAATGCAGAATGTGTTTCTTGTAAGGCGAGCTAGTGTTTGTTTCCCAGTCCTAAATGGAGTTGAATCACATGCAGTTTTGGGTCCTACGAGCAAGTGTTGTTTTCTGGTAAGAAGAGTCACTATTGCACTGCCATTGCCATACAAAAGACAATTAGCACTGGCGTCTGTTCCCAGCAAGTACAGTGTATTGGACTGAAGAGGATCTACTGTTCTTGTCAGGTTTACAAGCTGAATTGAACTAGATATGGCCGTGTGTGTAGGAAGCACAGTTTTTTTGTTCTGAGCATGCTCACTGTTCGGACCCCATAGATAACACAGTAGAGTAGAGGAGTGCTCTTTTCTCTAAAGCAGAGTGTGTTTCTTGTAAGGCGAGCTAGCATTTGTTTCCCAGTCCTAAATGGAGTTGAATCACATGCAGTTTCTGGTCCTACAAGCAAGAGTTGTTTTATGGTAAGAATAGTCACTATTGCGCTGCCATTGCCATACACAGGACAAATAGCCCTGGCGTCTGTTCCCACCAGTACAGTGTATTAGACTGAAGAGGATCTACTGTTCTTGTCAGGTTCCTAATCAGAATTGAACTAGATATGGCCGTGTGTGTAGGAAGCACAGTTTTTTTGTTCTGAGCAAGATCACTGTTCTGGCCCTACAGGAAACACAGTAGAGTAGAAGAGTGCTCTTTTCTCAAAAGCAGAGGGTGTTTCTTGTAAGGTGAGCTAGCATTTGCTTCCCAGTCCTAAATGGAGTTGAATCCCATGCAGTTTCTGGTCCTACGAGCAAGAGTTGTGTTCTGGTAAGAAGAGTCACTATTGTGCTGCCATTGCCATACACAGGACAAATAGCACTGTTGTCTGTTCCCAGCAAGTACACTGTATTGGACTGAAGAGGATCTACTCTTTTGTCAGGTTCCTAAGCAGAATTGAACTAGATATGGCCGTGTGTGTATGAAGCACAGTCTTTTGTTCTGAGCATGCTCACTGTTCTGGCCCTATAGGAAACACAGTAGAGTAGAAGAGTGCTCTTTTCTCAAAAGCAGAGTGTGTTTCTTGTAAGGCGAGCTAGCGTTTGTTTCCCAGTCCTAAATGGAGTTGAATCACATGCAGTTTCTGGTCCTATGAGCAAGAGTTGTTTTCTGGTAAGGAAAGTCACTATTGTGTTCCCATTGCCATACAAAGTGCAAAGAGCACTCGCGTCTGGTCCCAGCAAGTACAGTGTATCGGACTGAAGAGGAGCTACTGTTCTTGTCAGTTTCCTAAGCAAAGTTTAACGAGATATGGCCCGTGTGTGTAGGAAGAACAGTTCTCTTGTTCTGAGCAAGCGCACTGTTCTGGCCCTATAGGAAACACAGTAGAGTAGAAGAGTGCTCTTTTCTCAAAAGCAGAGTGTGTTTCAAGTAAGGCGAGCTAGCATTTGTTTCCCAGTCCTAAATGGAGTTGAATCACATGCAGTTTCTGGTCCTACGAGCAAGAGTTGTTTTCCAATAAGGAAAGTCACTATTGCGCTCCCATTGCCATACATAGTGCAAATAGCACTCGGTCCGTTCCCAGCAAGTACAGTGCATCGGACTGAAGAGGAGCTACTGTTCTTGTCAGTTTCCTAAGCGGAGTTGAACTAGATATGGTCCGTGTGTAGGAAGCAAAGTTTTCAGTTCTGAGCAAGCTCACTGTTTGGACCCCAAAGGAAACACAGTAGAGTAGAAGAGTGCTCTTTTCTCAAATGCAGAATGTGTTTCTTGTAAGGCGAGCTAGTGTTTGTTTCCCAGTCCTAAATGGAGTTGAATCACATGCAGTTTTGGGTCCTACGAGCAAGAGTTGTTTTCTGGTAAGAAGAGTCACTATTGCACTGCCATTGCCATACAAAAGACAATTAGCACTGGCGTCTGTTCCCAGCAAGTACAGTGTATTGGACTGAAGAGGATCTACTGTTCTTGTCAGGTTTACAAGCTGAATTGAACTAGATATGGCCGTGTGTGTTGGAAGCACAGTTTTTTTGTTCTGAGCATGCTCACTGTTCGGACCCCATAGATAACACAGTAGAGTAGAGGAGTGCTCTTTTCTCTAAAGCAGAGTGTGTTTCTTGTAAGGCGAGCTAGCATTTGTTTCCCAGTCCTAAATGGAGTTGAATCACATGCAGTTTCTGGTCCTACGAGCAAGAGATGTTTTATGGTAAGAATAGTCACTATTGCGCTGCCATTGCCATACACAGGACAAATAGCCCTGGCGTCTGTTCCCACCAGTACAGTGTATTAGACTGAAGAGGATCTACTGTTCTTGTCAGGTTCCTAATCAGAATTGAACTAGATATGGCCGTGTGTGTAGGAAGCACAGTTTTTTGGTTCTGAGCAAGATCACTGTTCTGGCCCTACAGGAAACACAGTAGAGTAGAAGAGTGCTCTTTTCTCAAAAGCAGAGGGTGTTTCTTGTAAGGCGAGCTAGCATTTGCTTCCCAGTCCTAAATGGAGTTGAATCCCATGCAGTTTCTGGTCCTACGAGCAAGAGTTGTGTTCTGGTAAGAAGAGTCACTATTGTGCTGCCATTGCCATACACAGGACAAATAGCACTGTTGTCTGTTCCCAGCAAGTACACTGTATTGGACTAAAGAGGATCTACTCTTCATGTCAGGTTCCTAAGCAGAATTGAACTACATATGGCCGTGTTTGTAGGAAGCACAGTTCTTTTGTTCTGAGCAAGCTCACTGTTCTGGCCCTATAGGAAACACAGTAGAGTAGAAGAGTGCTCTTTTCTCAAAAGCAGAGTGTGTTTCTTGTAAAGCGAGCTAGTGTTTTTTTTCCCAGTCCTAAATGGACTTGAATCTCATGCAGTTTCTGGTCCTACGAGCAAGAGTTGTTTTCTGGTAAGGAAAGTCACTATTGTGTTCCCATTGCCATACACAGTGCAAAGAGCACTCGCGTCTGTTCCCAGCAAGTACAGTGTATCAGACTGAAGAGGAGCTACTCTTCTTGTCAGTTTCCTAAGCAGAGTTGAACGAGATATGGCGCGTGTGTGTAGGAAGAACAGTTCTCTTGTTCTGAGCAAGCTCACTGTTCTGGCCCTATAAGAAACACAGTAGAGTAGAAGAGTGCTCTTTTCTCTAAAGCAGAGTGTGTTTCATGTAAGGCGAGCTAGCATTTGTTTCCCAGTCCTAAATGGAGTTGAATCACATGCAGTTTCTGGTCCTATGATTAAGAGTTGGTTTCTGGTAAGGAAAGACACTATTGCGCTCCCATTGCCATACATAGAGCAAATAGCACTCGGTCCGTTCCCAGCAAGTACAGTTCATCGGACTGAAGAGGAGCTACTGTTCTTGTCAGTTTCCTAAGCAGAGTTGAACTAGATATGGCCCGTGTGAAGGAAGCACAGTTCTTTATTCTGATCAAGCTCACTGTTCTGGCCCTATAGGAAACACAGTAGAGTAGAAGAGTGCTCTTTTCTCTAAAGCAGAGTGTGTTTCATGTAAGGCGAGCTAGCATTTGTTTCCCAGTCCTAAATGGAGTTGAATCACATGCAGTTTCTGGTCCTATGATTAAGAGTTGGTTTCTGGTAAGGAAAGACACTATTGCGCTCCCATTGCCATACATAGAGCAAATAGCACTCGGTCCGTTCCCAGCAAGTACAGTTCATCGGACTGAAGAGGAGCTACTGTTCTTGTCAGTTTCCTAAGCAGAGTTGAACTAGATATGGCCCGTGTGAAGGAAGCACAGTTCTTTATTCTGATCAAGCTCACTGTTCTGGCCCTATAGGAAACACAGTAGAGTAGAAGAGTGCTCTTTTCTCTAAAGCAGAGTGTGTTTCATGTAAGGCGAGCTAGCATTTGTTTCCCAGTCCTAAATGGAGTTGAATCACATGCAGTTTCTGGTCCTATGATTAAGAGTTGGTTTCTGGTAAGGAAAGACACTATTGCACTCCCATTGCCATACATAGAGCAAATAGCACTCGGTCCGTTCCCAGCAAGTACAGTTCATCGGACTGAAGAGGAGCTACTGTTCTTGTCAGTTTCCTAAGCAGAGTTGAACTAGATATGGCCGTGTGAAGGAAGCACAGTTTTTTTGTTCTGAGCATGCTCACTGTTCGGACCCCATAGATAACACAGTAGAGTAGAGGAGTGCTCTTTTCTCTAAAGCAGAGTGTGTTTTTTGTAAGGCGAGCTAGCATTTGTTTCCCAGTCCTAAATGGAGTTGAATCACATGCAGTTTCTGGTCCTACGAGCAAGAGATGTTTTATGGTAAGAATAGTCACTATTGCGCTGCCATTGCCATACACAGGACAAATAGCCCTGGCGTCTGTTCCCACCAGTACAGTGTATTAGACTGAAGAGGATCTACTGTTCTTGTCAGGTTCCTAATCAGAATTGAACTAGATATGGCCGTGTGTGTAGGAAGCACAGTTTTTTTGTTCTGAGCAAGATCACTGTTCTGGCCCTACAGGAAACACAGTAGAGTAGAAGAGTGCTCTTTTCTCAAAAGCAGAGGGTGTTTCTTGTAAGGCGAGATAGCATTTGCTTCCCAGTCCTAAATGGAGTTGAATCCCATGCAGTTTCTGGTCCTACGAGCAAGAGTTGTGTTCTGGTAAGAAGAGTCACTATTGTGCTGCCATTGCCATACACAGGACAAATAGCACTGTTGTCTGTTCCCAGCAAGTACACTGTATTGGACTAAAGAGGATCTACTCTTCATGTCAGGTTCCTAAGCAGAATTGAACTACATATGGCCGTGTTTGTAGGAAGCACAGTTCTTTTGTTCTGAGCAAGCTCACTCTTCTGGCCCTATAGGAAACACAGTAGAGTAGAAGAGTGCTCTTTTCTCAAAAGCAGAGTGTGTTTCTTGTAAGGCGAGCTAGTGTTTTTTTTCCCAGTCCTAAATGGACTTGAATCTCATGCAGTTTCTGGTCCTACGAGCAAGAGTTGTTTTCTGGTAAGGAAAGTCACTATTGTGTTCCCATTGCCATACACAGTGCAAAGAGCACTCGCGTCTGTTCCCAGCAAGTACAGTGTATCGGACTGAAGAGGAGCTACTGTTCTTGTCAGTTTCCTAAGCAGAGTTGAACGAGATATGGCGCGTGTGTGTAGGAAGAACAGTTCTCTTGTTCTGAGCAAGCTCACTGTTCTGGCCCTATAAGAAACACAGTAGAGTAGAAGAGTGCTCTTTTCTCTAAAGCAGAGTGTGTTTCATGTAAGGCGAGCTAGCATTTGTTTCCCAGTCCTAAATGGAGTTGAATCACATGCAGTTTCTGGTCCTATGATTAAGAGTTGGTTTCTGGTAAGGAAAGACACTATTGCGCTCCCATTGCCATACATAGAGCAAATAGCACTCGGTCCGTTCCCAGCAAGTACAGTTCATCGGACTGAAGAGGAGCTACTGTTCTTGTCAGTTTCCTAAGCAGAGTTGAACTAGATATGGCCCGTGTGAAGGAAGCACAGTTCTTTATTCTGATCAAGCTCACTGTTCTGGCCCTATAGGAAACACAGTAGAGTAGAAGAGTGCTCTTTTCTCTAAAGCAGAGTGTGTTTCATGTAAGGCTAGCTAGCATTTGTTTCCCAGTCCTAAATGGAGTTGAATCACATGCAGTTTCTGGTCCTATGATTAAGAGTTGGTTTCTGGTAAGGAAAGACACTATTGCACTCCCATTGCCATACATAGAGCAAATAGCACTCGGTCCGTTCCCAGCAAGTACAGTTCATCGGACTGAAGAGGAGCTACTGTTCTTGTCAGTTTCCTAAGCAGAGTTGAACTAGATATGGCCCGTGTGAAGGAAGCACAGTTCTTTTATTCTGATCAAGCTCACTGTTCTGGCCCTATAGGAAACACAGTAGAGTAGAAGAGTGCTCTTTTCTCAAAAGCAGAGTGTTTTTCTTGTAAGGCAAGCTAGCGTTTCTTTCCCAGTCCTAAATGGAGTTGAGACACATGCAGTTTTTGGTCCTACGAGCAAGAGTTTTTTTCTGGTAAGAAGAGTCACTATTGCACTCCCATTGCCATACACAGTGCAAATAGCACTTGCATCTGTTCCCAGCAAGTACAGTGCATTGGACTGAAGAGGATCTACTGTTCATGTCAGTTTCCTAAGCAGAGTTGAACTAGATATGGCCCGTGTGTGTAGGAAGCACAGTTCTTTTGTTCTGAGCAAGCTCACTGTTCGGATCCCATAGGAGACTCAGTAGAGTAGAAGAGTATTCTTTTCTCAAAAGCAGAGTGTGTTTCATGTAAGGCGAGCTAGCATTTGTTTCCCAGTTTTAAATGGAGTTGAATCACATGCAGTTTCTGGTCCTACGAGCAAGAGTTGTTTTGTGGTAAGAAGAGTCCCTATTGCGCTCCCATTGTCATACACAGAGCAAATAGTCCTGGCGTCTTTCCTAGCATGTACAGTGAATTGGACTGAAGAGGAGCTACTGTTCCTGTCAGTTTCCCAAGCAGAGTTGATCTAGATATGGCCCGTGTGTGTAGGAAGCACAGCTTTTTTTTTCTGAGCAAGATCACTGTTCTGGCACTATAGGAAACACTTTAGAGTATAAGAGGGCTCTTTTTTCAAAAGCAGAGTGTGTTTCTTGTAATGCGAGCTAGCGTTTGTTTCCCAGTCCTAAATGGAGTTGAATCTCATGCAGTTTCTGGTCCTACGAGCAAGAGTTGTTTTCTGGTAAGAAGAGTCACTATTGTGCTCCCATTGCCATACACAGTGCAAATAGCACTCGCATGTGTTCCCAGCAAGTACAGTGTATCGGACTGAAGAGGAGCTACTGTTCTTGTCAGTTTCCTAAGCAGAGTTGAATTAGATATGGTCCGTGTGTAGGAAGCAATGTTTTCTCTTCTGAGCAAGCTCACTGTTTGGACTCCATAGGAAACACAGTAGAGTAGAAAAGTGCTCTTTTCTCAAATGCAGAATGTGTTTCTTGTAAGGCGAGCTAGTGTTTGTTTCCCAGTCCTAAATGGAGTTGAATCACATGCAGTTTTGGGTCCTATGAGCAAGAGTTTTTTTCTGGTAAGAAGAGTCACTATTGCACTGCCATTGCCATACAAAAGACAATTAGCACTGGCGTCTGTTCCCAGCAAGTACAGTGTATTGGACTGAAGAGGATCTACTGTTCTTGTCAGGTTTATAAGCAGAATTGAACTAGATATGTCCATGTGTGTAGGAAGCACAGTTTTTTTGTTCTGAGCAAGGTCACTGTTCGGACCCCATAGGAAACACAGTAGAGAAGAGGAGTGCTCTTTTCTCTAAAGCAGAGTGTGTTTCTTGTAAGGCGAGCTAGCATTTGTTTCCCAGTCCTAAATGGAGTTGAATCACATGCAGTTTCTGGTCCTACAAGCAAGAGTTGTTTTATGGTAAGAATAGTCACTATTGCGCTGCCATTGCCATACACAGGACAAATAGCACTGGCGTCTGTTCCCACCAAGTACAGTGTATTGGACTGAAGAGGATCTACTGTTCTTGTCAGGTTCCTAATCAGAATTGAACTAGATATGGCCGTGTGTGTAGGAAGCACAGTTCTTTTGTTCTGAGCAAGCTCACTGTTCTGGCCCTACAGGAAACACAGTAGAGTAGAAGAGTGCTCTTTTCTCAAAAGCAGAGGATATTTCTTGTAAGGCGAGCTAGCATTTATTTCCCAGTCCTAAATGGAGTTGAATCCCATGCAGTTTCTGGTCCTACTAGCAAGAGTTGTGTTCTGGCAATCAGAGTCACTATTGTGCTGCCATTGCCATACACAGGACAAATAGCACTGTTGTCTGTTCCCAGCAAGTACACTGTATTGGACTGAAGAGGATCTACTCTTCATGTCAGGTTACTAAGCAGAATTGAACTAAATATGGCCGTGTGTGTAGGAAGCACAGTTATTTTGTTCTGAGCAAGCTCACTGTTCTGGCCCTATAGGAAGCACAGTAGAGTAGAAGAGTGCTCTTTTCTCAAAAGCAGAGTGTGTTTCTTGTAAGTCGAGCTAGCGTTTGTTTCCCAGTCCTAAAAGGAGTTGAATCACATGCAGTTTCTGGTCCTACGAACAAGAGTTGTTTTCTGGTAAGGAAAGTCACTATTGTGTTCCCATTGCCATACACAGTGCAAAGAGCACTCACGTCTGTTCCCAGCAAGTACAGTGTATCAGACTGAAGAGGAGCTACTGTTCTTGTCAGTTTCCTAAGCAGAGTTGAACGAGATATGGCGCGTGTGTGTAGGAAGAACAGTTCTCTTGTTCTGAGCAAGCTCACTGTTCTGGCCCTATAAGAAACACAGTAGAGTAGAAGAGTGCTCTTTTCTCTAAAGCAGAGTGTGTTTCATGTAAGGCGAGCTAGCATTTGTTTCCCAGTCCTAAATGTAGTTGAATCACATGCAGTTTCTGGTCCTACGACTAAGAGTTGGTTTCTGGTAAGGAAAGACACTATTGCGCTCCCATTGCCATACATAGAGCAAATAGCACTCGGTCCGTTCCTAGCAAGTACAGTGCATCGGACTGACGAGGAGCTACTGTTCTTGTCAGTTTCCTAAGCAGAGTTGAACTAGATATGGCCCGTGTGAAGGAAGCACAGTTCTTTTGTTCTGATCAAGCTCACTCTTCTGGCCCTATAGGAAACACAGTAGAGTAGAAGAGTGCTCTTTTCTCAAAAGCAGAGTGTTTTTCTTGTAAGGCGAGCTTGTGTTTCTTTCCCAGTCTTAATGGAGTTGAGACACATGCAGTTTTTGGTCCTACGAACAAGAGGTTTTTTCTGGTAAGAAGAGTCACTATTGCACTCCCATTGCCATACACAGTGCAAATAGCACTTGCATCTCTTCCAGCAAGTACAGTGTATTGGACTGGAGAGGATCTACTGTTCTTGTCAGTTTCCTAAGCAGAGTTGGACTAGATATGGCCCGTGTTTGTAGGAAGCACAGTTCTTTTGTTCTGAGCAAGCTCACTATTCGGATCCCATAGGAGACTCAGTAGAGTAGAAGAGTACTCTTTTCTCAAAAGCAGAGTGTGTTTCATGTAAGGCGAGCTAGCATTTGTTTCCCAGTCCTAAATGGAGTTGAATCACATGCAGTTTCTGGTCCTACGAGCAAGAGTTGTTTTCTGGTAAGGAAAGTCACTATTGTGTTCCCATTGCCATACACAGTGCAAAGAGCACTCGCGTCTGTTCCCATAAGTACAGTGTATCGGACTGAAGAGGAGCTACTGTTCTTGTCAGTTTCCTAAGCAGAGTTGAACGAGATATGGCGCGTGTGTGTAGGAAGAACAGTTCTCTTGTTCTGAGCAAGCTCACTGTTCTGGCCCTATAAGAAACACAGTAGAGTAGAAGAGTGCTCTTTTCTCTAAAGCAGAGTGTGTTTCATGTAAGGCGAGCTAGCATTTGTTTCCCAGTCCTAAATGGAGTTGAATCACATGCAGTTTCTGGTCCTACGATTAAGAGTTGGTTTCTGGTAAGGAAAGACACTATTGCGCTCCCATTGCCATACATAGAGCAAATAGCACTCGGTCAGTTCCTAGCAAGTACAGTGCATCGGACTGACGAGGAGCTACTGTTCTTGTCAGTTTCCTAAGCAGAGTTGAACTAGATATGGCCCGTGTGAAGGAAGCACAGTTCTTTTGTTCTGATCAAGCTCACTCTTCTGGCCCTATAGGAAACACAGTAGAGTAGAAGAGTGCTCTTTTCTCAAAAGCAGAGTGTTTTTCTTGTAAGGCGAGCTTGAGTTTCTTTCCCAGTCCTAAATGGAGTTGAGACACATGCAGTTTTTGGTCCTATGAGCAAGAGATTTTTTTCTGTAAGAAGAGTCACTATTGCACTCCCATTGCCATACACAGTGCAAATAGCACTTGCATCTGTTCCCAGCAAGTACAGTGTATTGGACTGAAGAGGATCTACTGTTCTTGTTTAGTTTCCTAAGCAGAGTTGAACAAGATATGGCCCGTGTGTGTAGGAAGCACAGTTCTTTTGTTCTGAGCAAGCTCACTGTTCGGATCCCATAGGAGACTCAGTAGAGTTGAAGAGTATTCTTTTCTCAAAAGCAGAGTGTGTTTCATGTAAGGCGAGCTAGCATTTGTTTCCCAGTCCTAAATGGAGTTGAATCACATGCAGTTTCTGGTCCTACGAGCAAGAGTTGTTTTCTGGTAAGAAGAGTCCCTATTGCACTCCCATTGTCATACACAGAGCAAATAGTCCTGGCGTCTTTCCTAGCATATACAGTGAATTGGACTGAAGAGGAGCTACTGTTCTTGTCAGTTTCCCAAGCAGAGTTGAACTAGATATGGCCCGGGTGCGTAGGAAGCACAGTTCTTTTGTTCTGAGCAAGCTCACTGTTCCCACCCATAGGAAACACAGTAGAGTAGAAGAGTGCTCTTTTCTCAAAAGCAGAGTGTGTTTCATGTAAGGCGAGCTAGCATTTGTTTCCCAGTCCTAAATGGAGTTGAATCACATGCAGTTTCTGGTCCTACGAGCAAGAGTTGTTTTCTGGTAAGAAAAGTCACTATTGCGCTCCCATTGCCATACACAGTGCAAATAGCACTCGCGTGTGTTCCCAGCTAGTACAGGGTATCGTACTGAAGAGGAGCTACTGTTTTTGCCAGTTTCCTCAGCAGAGTTGAACTAGATATGGCCCGTGTGTTTAGGAAGCACAGCTTTTTTTTTCTGAGCAAGATCACTGTTCTGGCACTATAGGAAACACTTTAGAGTATAAGAGGGCTCTTTTTTCAAAAGCAGAGTGTGTTTCTTGTAATGCGAGCTAGCGTTTGTTTCCCAGTCCTAAATGGAGTTGAATCTCATGCAGTTTCTGGTCCTACGAGCAAGAGTTGTTTTCTGGTAAGAAGAGTCACTATTGTGCTCCCATTGCCATACACAGTGCAAATAGCACTCGCATGTGTTCCCAGCAAGTACAGTGTATCGGACTGAAGAGGAGCTACTGTTCTTGTCAGTTTCCTAAGCAGAGTTGAACTAGATATGGTCCGTGTGTAGGAAGCAGTGTTTTCTGTTCTGAGCAAGCTCACTGCTTGGACTCCATAGGAAACACAGTAGAGTAGAAAAGTGCTCTTTTCTCAAATGCAGAATGTGTTTCTTGTAAGGCGAGCTAGTGTTTGTTTCCCAGTCCTAAATGGAGTTGAATCACATGCACTTTTGGGTCCTAAGAGCAAGAGTTTTTTTCTGGTAAGAAGAGTCACTATTGCACTGCCATTGCCATACAAAAGACAATTAGCACTGGCGTCTGTTCCCAGCAAGTACAGTGTATTGGACTGAAGAGGATCTACTGTTTTTGTCAGGTTTATAAGCAGAATTGAACTAGATATGTCCATGTGTGTAGGAAGCACAGTTTTTTTGTTCTGAGCAAGGTCACTGTTCGGACCCCATAGGAAACACAGTAGAGAAATGGAGTGCTCTTTTCTCAAAAGCAGAGTGTGTTTCTTGGAAGGCGTGCTGGCGTTTGTTTCCCAGTCATAAATGGAGTTGAGTCACATGCAGTTTTTTGTCCTACGAACAAGAGTTGTTTTCTGGTAAGACGAGTCACTATTGTGCTCCAATTGCCATATACAGTGCAAATAGCACTCGCGTCTATTCCCAACAAGTACAGTGTATTGGACTGAATAGGAGCTACTGTTCTTGTCAGTTTCCTAAGCAGAGTTGAACTAGATATGGTCCGTGTGTGTAGGATGCACAGTTCTTTTGTTCTCAGCAAGCTCACTGTTCAGGCCCTATAGGAAACACAGTAGAGTAGAAGAGTGCTCTTTTCTCAAAAGCAGAATGTGTTTCTTGTAAGGCGAGCTAGCGTTTGTTTCCCAGTCCTAAATGGAGTTGAATCACAAGCAGTTTCTGGTCCTACGAGCAAGAGTTGATTTCTGGTAAGGAAGTCACTATTGTGCTCCCATTGCCATACACAGTGCAAATAGTACTCACGTCTGTTCCCAGCAAGTACAGTGTATCGGACTGAAGAGGAGCTACTGTTCTTGTCAGTTTCCTAAGCAGAGTTGAACGAGATATGGCCCGTGTGTGTAGGAAGCACAGTTATTTTGTTCTGAGCAAGCTCACTGTTTGGACCCCATAGGAAACACAGTAGAGTAGAAGAGTGCTCTTTTCTCAAAAGCAGATTTTGTTTCTTGGAAGACGAGCCGAGCTAGCGTTTGTTTCCCAGTCCTAAAAGGAGTTGAATCACATGCAGTTTCTGGTCCTAGGAGCAAGAGTTGTTTTCTGGTAAGAAGAGTCACTATTGTGCTCTCATTGTCATTCACAGGGCAAATAGCACTGGCGTCTATTCCCAGCATGCACAGTGTATTAGACTGAAGATGTTCTACTGTTCTTGTCAGGTTCCTAAGCAGAGTTGAAATAGATATGGCCGTGTGCGTAGGAAGCACAGTTCTTTTGTTCTGAGCAAGCTCACTGTTCTGGCCCTATAGGAAACACAGTAGAGTAGAAGAGTGCTCTTTTCTCTAAAGCAGAGTGTCTTTCTTGTAAGGCGAGCTCGCGTTTGTTTCCCATTCCTAAATGGAGTTGAGTCACATGCAGTTTTTTGTCCTACGAGCAAGAGTTGTTTTCTGTTAAGAAGAGTCACTATTGCGCTCCAATTGCCATACACAGCGCAAATAGAACTCGCGTCTGTTCCCAGCAAGTACAGTGTATTGGACTGAATAGGAGCTACTATTCTTGTCAGTTTCCTCAGCAGAGTTGAACTAGATATGGCCGTGTGTGTAGGTATCACAGTTCTTTTGTCTCACCAAGCTCATTGTTCTGGACCTATAGGAAATTCAGTAAAGTAGAACAGTGCTCTTTTCTCAAAAGCAGAGTGTGTTTCTTGTAATGTAAGCTAGCGTTTGTTTCCCAGTCCTAAATGGAGTTGAATCACATGCAGTTTCTGGTCTTACGAGCAAGAGTTGTTTTCGGGTAAGGAAGTCACTATTGTGCTCCCATTGGAAAACACAGTGCAAATAGCACTCGTGTCTGTGCCCAGCAAGTACAGTGTATCGGACTGAAGAGGAGCTACTGTTCTTGTCAGTTTCCTAAGCAGAGTTTAAGTAGATATGGCCGTGTGTGTAGGAAGCACAGTTCTTTTGTTCTGAGCATGCTCACTGTTCTGGCCCTACAGGAAACACAGTAGAGTAGAAGAGTGCTCTTTTCTCAAAAGCAGAGTGTGTTTCTTGTAAGGCGAGCTAGCGTTTGTTTCCCAGTCCTAAATGGAGTTGAGTCACATGCAGTTTTTGGTCCTACGAGCAAGAGTTGTTTTTTGGTAAGACGAGTCACTATTGTGCTCCAATTGCCATACACAGTGCAAATAGCACTCGCGTCTGTTCCGAGCAAGTACAGTGTATTGGACTGAAGAGGATCTACTGTTCTTGCCAGGTTCCTAAGCAGAGTTGAACTAGATATGGTCCGTGTGTGTAGGAAGCACAGTTGTTTTGTTCTGAGCAAGCTCACTGTTTAGACCCCATTGGAAACCACAGTAGAGTAGAAGAGTGCTCTTTTCTCAAAAGCAGAGTGTGTTTCTTGTAAGGCGAGCTAGCGTTTGTTTCCCAGTCCTAAATGGAGTTGAATCCCATGCAGTTTCTCGGCCTATGAGCAAGAGTTTTTTTCTGGTAAGAAGCGTCACTATTGCGCTGCTGTTGCGATACACAGGACAAATAGCACTGTTGTCTGTTCCCAGCAGTACAGTGTATTGGACTGAAGAGGATCTACTGTTCTTCTCAGGTTCCTAAGCAGAATTTACCTAGGTATGGTGGTGTGTGTAGGAAGCACGGTTTTTTTGTTCTGAGCAAGCTCACTGTTCCGACCTCATAGGAAACACAGTAGAGTAGAAGAGTGCTCTTTTCTCAAAAGCAGAGTGTGTTTCTTATAAGGCGAGCCGAGCTAGCGTTTGTTTCCCAGTCCTAAATGGAGTTGAATCACATGCAGTTTCTGGTACTATGAGCAAGAGTTGTTTTTTGGTAAGAAGAGTCACTATTGTTCTCCCATTGTCATACACAGGGCAAATAGCACTGGTGTCTGTTCCCAGCATGTACAGTGTATTAGACTGAAGAGGATCTACTGTTCTTGTCAGTTTCCTCAGCAGAGTTGAACTAGATATGATCCGTGTGTGTAGGAAGCACAGTTCTTTTGTTCTGAGCAAGCTCACTGTTTGGACCCCATTAGAAACACAGTAGAGTTGAAGAGTGCTCTTTTCTCAAAAGCAGAGTGTGTTTCTTGTAAGGCGAGCCGGACTAGCGTTTTTTCCCAGAATTAATGGAGTTGAATCCCATGCAGTTTCTGGTCCTACTAGCAAGAGTTGTATTCTGATAAGAAGAGTCACTATTGTGCTGCCATTGCCATACACAGGACAAATAGCACTGTTGTCTGTTCCCAGCAAGTACACTGTATTGGACTGAAGAGGATCTACTCTTCATGTCAGGTTCCTAAGCAGAATTGAACTACATATGGCCGTGTGTGTAGGAAGCACAGTTCTTTTGTTCTGAGGAAGCTCACTGTTCTGGCCCTATAGGAAACACAGTAGAGTAGAAGAGTGCTCTTTTCTCAAAAGCAGAGTGTGTTTCTTGTAAGGCGAGCAAGTGTTTTTTTTTTTTCCCAGTCCTAAATGGAGTTGAATCACATGCAGTTTCTGGTCCTACGAACAAGAGTTGTTTTCTGGTAAGGAAAGTCACTATTGTGTTCCCATTGCCATACACAGTGCAAAGAGCACTCGCGTCTGTTCCCAGCAAGTACAGTGTATCGGACTGAAGAGGAGCTACTGTTCTTGTCAGTTTCCTAAGCAGAGTTGAACGAGATATGGCACGTGTGTGTAGGAAGAACAGTTCTCTTGTTCTGAGCAAGCTCACTGTTCTGGCCCTATAAGAAACACAGTAGAGTAGAAGAGTGCTCTTTTCTCTAAAGCAGAGTGTGTTTCATGTAAGGCGAGCTAGCATTTGTTTCCCAGTCCTAAATGGAGTTGAATCACATACAGTTTCTGGTCCTACGACTAAGAGTTGGTTTCTGGTAAGGAAAGACACTATTGCGCTCCCATTGCCATACATAGAGCAAATAGCACTCGGTCCGTTCCTAGCAAGTACAGTGCATCGGACTGACGAGGAGCTAATGTTCTTGTCAGGTTCCTAAGCAGAGTTGAACTAGATATGGCCCGTGTGAAGGAAGCACAGTTCTTTTGTTCTGATCAAGCTCGCTCTTCTGGCCCTATAGGAAACACAGTAGAGTAGAAGAGTGCTCTTTTCTCAAAAGCAGAGTGTTTTTCTTGTAAGGCGAGTTTGCGTTTCTTTCCCAGTCCTAAATGGAGTTGAGACACATGCAGTTTTTGGTCCTACGAGCAAGAGTTTTTTTCTGGTAAGAAGAGTCGCTATTGCACTCCCATTGCCATACACAGTGCAAATAGCACTTGCATCTGTTTCCAGCAAGTACAGTGTATTGGACTGAAGAGGATCTACTGTTCTTCTCAGTTTAATAAACAGAGTTGAACTAGATATGGCCCGTGTGTGTAGGAAGCACAGTTCTTTTGTTCTGAGCAAGCTCACTATTCGGATCCCATAGGAGACTCAGTAGAGTAGAAGAGTACTCTTTTCTCAAAAGCAGAGTGTGTTTCGTGTAAGGCGAGCTAGCATTTGTTTCCCAGTCCTAAATGGAGTTGAATCACATGCAGTTAGTTTCTGGTCCTACGAGCAAGAGTTGATTTCTGGTAAGAAGAGTCCCTATTGCGCTCCCATTGTCATACACAGATCAAATAGTCCTGGCGTCTGTTCCTAGCATGTACAGTGAATTGGACTGAAGAGGAGATACTGTTCTTGTCAGTTTCCTAAGCAGAGTTGAACTAGATATGGCCCGTGTGTGTGGGAAGCACAGTTCTTTTGTTCTGAGCAAGCTCACTGTTCCCACCCATAGGAAACACAGTAGAGTAGAAGAGTGCTCTTTTCTCAAAAGCAGAGTGTGTTTCATGTAAGGCTAGCTAGCATTTGTTTCCCAGTCCTAAATGGAGTTGAATCACATGCAGTTTCTGGTCCTACGAGCAAGAGTTGATTTCTGGTAAGAAAAGTCACTATTGCGCTCCCATTACCATACACAGTGCAAATAGCACTCGCGTCTGTTCCCAGCAAGTACAGTGTATTGGACTGAAAAAAAGCTACTGTTCTTGACAGTTTCCTAAGCAGAGTTGAACTAGATATGGCCCGTCTGTAGGAAGCACAGTTTTTTTGTTCTGAGCGAGCTCACTGTTCTGGCCCTACAGGAAACACAGTAGAGTAGAAGAGTGCTCTTTCTCTAAAGCAGAGTGTGTTTCTTGTAAGGCGAGCTAGCGTTTGTTTCCCAGTCCTAAATGGAGTTGAATCACATGCAGTTTCTGGTCCTACGAGCAAGAGTTGTTTTATGGTAAGAAGAGTCACTATTGCGCTGCCATTTCCAAACACAGGACAAATTCCACTGGCGTCTGTTCCCAGCAAGTACAGTGTATTGGACTGAAGGGGATCTACTGTTCTTGTCAGTTTCCTAAGCAGAGTTGAACTAGAGATGGTCGGTGTGTGTAGGAAGCACAGTTCTTTTGTTCTGAGTAAGCTCACTGTTTGGACCCCATAGGAAACTCAGTAGAGTAGAAGAGTGCTCTTTTCTCAAAAGCAGAGTGTGTTTCTTGTAAGGCGAGCTAGCGTTTGTTTCCCAGTCCTAAATGGAGATGAATGACATGCAGTTTCTGGTCCTATGAGCAAGAGTTGTTTTCTGGTAAGAAGAGTCAATATTGCGCTGCCATTGCCCTACACAGGACAAATAGCACTGGCGTCTGTTCCCAGCAGTACAGTGTATTGGACTGAAGAGGATCTGCTGTTCTTGTCAGGTTCCTAAGCCGAATTGAACTAGGTTTGACGGTGTGTGTAGGAATCACGTTTTTTTTTTGTTCTGAGCAAGCTCACTGTTTGGACCTCATAGGGAACACAGTAGAGTAGAAGAGTGCTCTTTTCTCTAAAGCAGAGTGTGTTTCTTGTAAGGCGAGCTCGCGTTTGTTTCCCAGTCCTAAATGGAGTTGAGTCACAGGCAGTTTTTGGTCCTACAAGCAAGAGTTGTTTGCTGGTAAGAAGAGACACTATTGCGCTCCAAATGCAATACACAGTGCAAAGAGCACTCGCGTCTGTTCCCAGCAAGTACAGTGTATTGGACTGAATAGGAGCTACTGTTCTTGTCAGTTTCCTAAGCAGAGTTGAACTAGATATGGCCCGTGTGTGTAGGAAGCACAGTTCTTTTGTTCTGAGCAAGCTCACTGTTTGGCCCTATAGGAAACACAGTAGAGTAGAAGAGTGCTCTTTTCTCTAAAGCAGAGTGTGTTTCTTGTAAGGCTAGCTAGCGTTTGTTTCCCAGTCCTAAATGGAGTTGAATCACATGCAGTTTCTGGTCCTACGAACAAGAGTTGTTTTATGGTTAGAAGAGTCACTATTGCGCTGCCATTGCCATACACAGGACAAATAGCACTGGCGTCTCTTCCCAGCAAGTACAGTGTATTGGACTGAAGAGGATCTACTGTTCTTGTCAGGTTCCTAAGCAGAATTGAACTAGGTGTGCCGGTGTGTGTAGTAAGCACAGTTGTTTTGTTCTGAGCTAGCTCTCTGTTCGGACCCCATAGTAAACACAGTAGAGTAGAATTGTGCTCTTTTCTCAAAAGCAGAGTGTGTTTCTTGTAAGGAGAGCTAGCGTTTGTTTCCCAGTCCTAAACGGAGTTGAATCATATGCAGTTTCTGGTCCTATGAGCAAGAGTTGTTTTCTGGTAAGGAAAGTAACTATTGAGCTCCCATTGCCATACACAGTGCAAATAGCACTCGCGTCTGTTCCCAGCAAATACAGGGTATGGGACTGAAGTGGAGCTACTGTTCTTGTCAGTGTCCTAAGCAGAGTTAAACTAGATATGGTCGGTGTTTGTAGGAAGCACAGTTCTTTTATTCTGAGCAAGCTCACTGTTTGGACCCCATAGGAAACTCAGTAGAGTAGAAGAGTGCTCTTTCTCAAAAGCAGAGTGTGTTTCTTCTAAGGCGAGCTAGCGTTTGTTTCCCAGTCCTAAATGGAGTTGAATCCCATGCATTTTCTGGTCCAATGAGCAAGAGTTGTTTTCTGGTAAGAAGAGTCAATATTGCGCTGCCATTGCCCTACACAGGACAAATAGCACTGGCGTCTGTTCCCAGCAAGTACAGTGTATTGGACTGAAGAGGAGCTACTGTTCTTGTCAGTTTCCTAAGCAGAGCTGAACTAGATATGGTCCGTGTGTGTAGGAAGCACAGTTCTTTTGTTCTGAGCAAGCTCACTGTTTGGACCCCATAGGACACATAGTAGAGTAGAAGAGTGCACTTTTCTCAAAAGCAGAGTGTGTTTCTTGTAAGGCGAGCTAGCATTTGTTTCCCAGTCCAAAATGGAGTTGAATCACATGCAGTTTCTGGTCCTATGAGGAAGAGTTGTTTTATGGTAAAAGAGTCACTATTGCGCTGACATTGCCATACACAGGACAAATAGCACTGTTGTCTGTTTCCAGCAGTACAGTGTATTGGACTGAAGAGGATCTACTGTTCTTGTCAGGTTACTAAGCAGAATTGAACTAGGTGTGGCGGTGTGTGTAGGAATCACGTTTTTTTTTTTGTTCTGAGCAAGCTCACTGTTCGGACATCATAGGAAACACAGTAGAGTAGAATAGTGCTCTTTTCTCAAAATCAGAGTGTGTTTCTTGTAAGGAGAGCTAGCGTTTGTTTCCCAGTCCTAAATGGAGTTGAATCACATGCAGTTTCTGGTCCTACGAGCAAGAGTTGTTTTATGGTAAGAAGAGTCACTATTGCGCTACCATTGCCATACACAGGACAAATAGCACTGTTGTCTGTTCGTAGCAGTACAGTGTATTGGAGTGAAGAGGATCTACTGTTCCTGTCAGTTTCCTAAGCAGACTTGAACTAGATGTGGCCGTGTTTGTAGGAAGCACAGTTTTTTTATTCTCAGCAAGCTCACTGTTCGGAACACATAGGAAACAGTAGAGTAGAAGAGTGCTCTTTTCTCAAAAGCAGAGTGTGTTTCTTGTAAGGCGAGCTAGTGTTTGTTTCCCAGTCCTAAATGGAGTTGAGTCACATGCACTTTTTTGTCTTACGGGCAAGAGTTGTTTTCTGGTAAGACGAGTCACTATTGTGCTCCAATTGCCATACACAGTGCAAATAGCACTCGCGTCTGTTCCGAAAAAGTACAGTGTATTGGACTAAAGAGGAGCTACTGTTCTTGTCAGTTTCCTAAGCAGAGTTGAACTAGATATGGCCCGTGTGTGTAGGAAGCACAGTTCTTTTTTTCTGAGCAAGCTCACTGTTTGGAACCCATAGGAAACACAGTAGAGTAGAAGAGTGCTCTTTTCTCTAAAGCAGAGTATGTTTCTTGTAAGGCGAGCTAGCGTTTGTTTCCCAGTCCTAAATGGAGTTGAGTCACATGCAGTTTTTTGTCCTACGAGCAAGAGTTGTTTTCTGGTAAGACGAGTTACTATTGTGCTCCAATTGCCATACACAGTGCAAAAAGAACTCGCGTCTTTTCCCAGCAATTACAGTGTATTGGACTGAATAGGATCTACTGTTCTTGTCAGTTTCCTAAGCAGAGTTGAACTAAATATGGCCGTGTGTGTAGGAAGCACACTTCTTTTGTTCTGAGCAAGCTCACTGTTCTGGCCCTATAGGAAACACAGTAGAGTAGAAGAGTGCTCTTTTCTCAAAAGCAGATTGTGTTTCTTGTAAGGCGAGCCAGCGTTTGTTTCCCAGTCCTATATGGAGTTGAATCACATGCAGTTTCTGGTCCTACGAGCAAGAGTTGTTTTCTGGTAAGGAAAGTCACTATTGTGCTCCCATTGCCATACACAGTGCGAATAGCACTCACGTCTGTTCCCAGCAAGTACAGTGTATCGGACTGAAGAGGAGCTACTGTTCTTGTCAGTTTCCTAAGCAGAGTTGAATGAGATATGTCCCGCGTGTGTAGGAAGCACAGTTCTTTTGTTCTGAGCATGCTCACTGTTTGGACCACATAGGAAAAACAGTAGAGTAGAAGAGTGCTCTTTTCTTAAAAGCAGAGTGTGTTTCTTGTAGGGCGAGCTAGCGTTTGTTTCCCAGTCCTAAATGAAGTTGAATCACATGCAGTTTCTGGTCCTGCAAGCAAGAGTTGTTTTCTGGTAAGAGGAGTCACTATTGCGCTGCCATTGCCATACACAGGACAAATAACACTTGCGTCTTTTCCCAGCAAGTACAGTGTATTGGATGGAAGAGGATCTACTGTTCTTGTCAGGTTCCTAAGCAGACTTGAACTAGATATGGCCGTGTGTGTAGGAAGCACAGTTTTTTTGTTCTGAGCAAGATCACTGTTCGGAACCCACAGGAAACACAGTAGAGTAGAAGAGTGCTCTTTTCTCAAAAGCAGAGTGTGTTTCTTGGAAGGCGAGCTAGCGTTTGTTTCCCAGTCCTAAATGGAGTTGAGTCACATGCAGTTTTTTGTCCTACGAGCAAGAGTTGTTTTATGGTAAGACGAGTCACTATTGTGCTCCAATAGCCATACACAGTGGAAATAGCACTCCCGTCTGTTTGCAGGAAGTACAGTGTATCGGACTGAAGAGGAGCTATTGTTCTTGTCAGTTTCCTAAGCAGAGTTGAACTAGATATGGCCCGTGTGTAGGAAGCACAGTTCTTTTGTTCTTAGCAAGCACATTGTTCTGGCCCTATAGGAAACACAGTAGAGTAGAAGAGTGCTCTTTTCTCAAAAGCAGAGTGTGTTTCTTGTAAGGCGAGCTAGCGTTTGTTTCCCAGTCCTAAATGGAGTTGAATCACATGCAGTTTCTGGTCCTACGAGCAAGAGTTGTTTTCTGGTAAGAAGAGTCACTATTGCGCTGCCATTGCCATACACAGGACAAATAGCACTGGCGTCTGTTCCCAGCAAGTACAGTGTATTGGACTGAAGAGGATCTACTGTTCTTGTCAGGTTCCTAAGCAGGATTGAACTAGATATGGCCGTGTGTGTAGGAAGCACAGTTCTTTTGTTCTGAGCAAGCTCTCTGTTCGGACCCCTTAGGAAACACAGTAGAGTAGAAGAGTGCTCTTTTCTCAAAAGCAGAGTGTGTTTCTTGTAAGGCGAGCTAGTGTTTGTTTCCCAGTCCTAAATGGAGTTGAATCCCACGCAGTTTCAGTTCCTACGAGCAAGAGTTGTTTTCTGGTAAGGAAAGTAACTATTGAGCTCCCATTGCCGTACACAGTGCAAATAGCACTCGCGTCTGTTCCCAGCAAATACAGTGTATCGGACTGAAGAGGATCTACTGTTCTTGTCAGTATCCTAAGTAGAGTTGAACTAGATATGGTCGGTGTGTGTAGGAAGCACAGTTCTTTTGTTCTGAGCAAGCTCACTGTTCGGACCCCATAGGAAACACAGTAGAGTAGAATTGTGCTCTTGTCTCAAAAGCAGAGTGTGTTTCTTGTAAGGCGAGCTAGCGTTTGTTTCCCAGTCCTAAATGGAGTTGAATCCCATGCAGTTTCTGTTCCTACAAGCAAGAGTTGTTTTCTGGTAAGGAAAGTAACTATTGAGCTCCCATTGCCATACACAGTGCAAATAGCACTCGCGTCTGTTCCCAGCAAATACAGTGTATCGGACTGAAGTGGAGCTACTGTTCTTGTCAGTTTCCTAAGGAGAGTTGAACTAGATATGGTCGGTGTGTGTAGGAAGCACAGTTCTTTTGTTCTGAGCAAGCTCACTGTTCTGGCCCTATAGGAAACACAGTAGAGTAGAAGAGTGCTCTCTTTTCTAAAGCAGAGTGTGTTTCTTGTAAGGAGAGCTAGCGTTTGTTTCCCAGTCCTAAATGGAGTTGAATCACATGCAGTTTCTGGTCCTACGAGCAAGAGTTGTTTTATGGTAAGAAGAGTCACTATTGCGCTGCCATTGCCATACACAGGACAAATAGCACTGTTGTCTGTTCCCAAGAGCACAGTGTATTGGACTGAAGAGGATCTACTGTTCTTGTCAGGGTCCTAAGCAGACTTGAACTAGATGTGGCAATGTTTGTAGGAAGCACAGTTTTTTTGTTCTGACCAAGCTCACTGTTCGGAACACATAGGAAACACAGTAGAGTAGAAGAGTGCCCTTTTCTCAAAAGCAGAGTGTGTTTTTGGAAGGCGAGCTCGCGTTGGTTTCCCAGTCCTAAATGTAGTTGAGTCACATGCAGTTTTTTGTCCTACGAGCAGGAGTTGTTTTCTGGTAAGAAGAGTCACTGTTGCGCTCCAAATGCCATATACAGTGCAAATAGCACTCGCGTCTGTTCCCAGCAAGTACAGTGTATCAGACTGAATAGGAGCTACTGTTCTTGTCAGTTTCCTAAGCAGAGTTGAACTAGATATGGCCCGTGTGTGTTGGAAGCACAGTTCTTTTGTTCTGAGCAAGCTTACTGTTTAGACCCCATAGGAAACACAGTAGAGTAGAAGAGTGCTCTTTTCTCAAAAGCAGAGTGTGTTTCATGTAAGGCGAGCTAGCGTTTGTTTCCCAGTCCTAAATGGAGTTGAATCCCATGCAGTTTCTGGTCCTACGAGCAAGAGTTGTGTTCTGGTAAGAAGAGTCACTATTGTGCTGCAATTGCCATACACAGGACAAATAGCACTGTTGTCTGTTCCCAGCAAGTACACTGTATTGGACTGAAGAGGATCTACTGTTCATGTCAGGTTCCTAAGCAGAATTGAACTAGATATGGCCGTGTGTGTAGGAAGCACAGTCTTTTGTTCTGAGCATGCTCACTGTTCTGGCCCTATAGGAAACACAGTAGAGTAGAAGAGTGCTCTTTTCTCAAAAGCAGAGTGTGTTTTTGGAAGGCGAGCTAGCGTTTGTTTCCCAGTCCTAAATGGAGTTGAATCACATGCAGTTTCTGGTCCTATGAGCAAGAGTTGTTTTCTGGTAAGGAAAGTCACTATTGTGTTCCCATTGCCATACAAAGTGCAAAGAGCATTCGCGTCTGGTCCCAGCAAGTACAGTGTATCGGACTGAAGAGGAGCTACTGTTCTTGTCAGTTTCCTAAGCAGAGTTGAACTAGATATGGCCCGTGTGTGTAGGAAGAACAGTTCTCTTGTTCTGGGCAAGCGCACTCTTCTGGCCCTATAGGAAACACAGTAGAGTAGAAGAGTGCTCTTTTCTCAAAAGCAGAGTGTGTTTCAAGTAAGGCGAGCTAGCATTAGTTTCCCAGTCCTAAATGGAGTTGAATCACATGCAGTTTCTGGTCCTACGAGCAAGAGTTGTTTTCTGATAAGGAAAGTCACTATTGCGCTCCCATTGCCATACATAGTGCAAATAGCACTCGGTCCATTCCCAGCAAGTACAGTGCATGGGACTGAAGAGGAGCTACTGTTCTTGTCAGTTTCCTAAACAGAGTTGAACTAGATATGGTCCGTGTGTAGGAAGCAAAGTTTTCTGTTCTGAGCAAGCTCACTGTTTGGACCCCAATGGAAACACAGTAGAGTAGAAGAGTGCTCTTTTCTCAAATGCAGAATGTGTTTCTTGTAAGGCGAGCTAGTGTTTGTTTCCCAGTCCTAAATGGAGTTGAATCACATGCAGTTTTGGGTCCTACGAGCAAGAGTTGTTTTCTGGTAAGAAGAGTCACTATTGCACTGCCATTGCCATACAAAAGACAATTAGCACTGGCGTCTGTTCCCAGCAAGTACAGTGTATTGGACTGAAGAGGATCTACTGTTCTTGTCAGGTTTATAAGCAGAATTGAACTAGATATGGCCGTGTGTGTAGGAAGCACAGTTTTTTTGTTCTGAGCAAGCTCACTGTTCGGACCCCATAAGAAACACAGTAGAGTAGAGGAGTACTCTTTTCTCTAAAGCAGAGTGTGTTTCTTGTAAGGGGAACTAGCATTTGTTTCCCAGTCCTAAATGGAGTTGAATCACATGCAATTTCTGGTCCTACGAGCAAGAGTTGTTTTATGGTAAGAATAGTCACTATTGCGCTGCCATTGCCATACACAGGACAAATAGCACTGGCGTCTGTTCCCACCAAGTACAGTGTATTGGACTGAAGAGGATCTACTGTTCTTGTCAGGTTCCTAATCAGAATTGAACTAGATATGGCCGTGTGTGTAGGAAGCACAGATTTTTTTTGTTCTGAGCAAGCTCACTGTTCTGGCCATACAGGAAACACAGTAGAGTAGAAGAGTGCTCTTTTCTCAAAAGCAGAGGGTGTTTCTTGTAAGGCGAGCTAGCATTTGTTTCCCAGTCCTAAATGGAGTTGAATCCCATGCAGTTTCTGGTCCTACGAGCAAGAGTTGTGTTCTGGTAAGAAGAGTCACTATTGTGCTGCCATTGCCATACACATGACAAATAGCACTGTTGTCTGTTCCCAGCAAGTACACTGTATTGGACTGAAGAGGATCTACTCTTCATGTCAGGTTCCCAAGCAGAATTGAACTATATATAGCCGTGTTTGTAGGAAGCACAGTTCTTTTGTTCTGAGCAAGCTCACTGTTCTGGCCCTATAGGAAACACAGTAGAGTAGAAGAGTGCTCTTTTCTCAAAAGCAGAGTGTGTTTCTTGTAAGGCGAGCTAGTGTTTTTTTTCCAGTCCTAAATGGACTTGAATCTCATGCAGTTTCTGGTCCTACGAGCAAGAGTTGTTTTCTGGTATGGAAAGTCACTATTGTGTTAACATTGCCATTCACAGTGCAAAGAGCACTCGCGTCTGTTCCCAGCAAGTACAGTGTATCGGACTGAAGAGGAGCTACTGTTCTTGTCAGTTTCCTAAGCAGAGTTGAACGAGATATGGCGCGTGTGTGTAGGAAGAACAGTTTTTTTGTTCTGAGCAAGCTCACAGTAGAGTAGAAGAGTGCTCATTTCTCAAATGCAGAATGTGTTTCTTCTAAGGAGAGCTAGTGTTTGTTTCCCAGTCCTAAATGGTGTTGAATCACATGCAGTTTTGGGTCCTACGAGCAAGAGTTGTTTTCTGGTAAGAAGAGTCACTATTGCACTGCCATTGCCATACAAAAGACAATTAGCACTGGCGTCTGTTCCCAGCAAGTACAGTGTATTGGACTGAAGAGGATCTACTGTTCTTGTCAGGTTTATAAGCTGAATTGAACTAGATATGGCCGTGTGTGTAGGAAGCACAGTTTTTTTGTTCTGAGCATGCTCACTGTTCGGACCCCATAGATAACACAGTAGAGTAGAGGAGTGCTCTTTTCTCTAAATCAGAGTGTGTTTCTTGTAAGGCGAGCTAGCATTTGTTTCCCAGTCCTAAATGGAGTTGAATCACATGCAGTTTCTGGTCCTACGAGCAAGAGTTGTTTTATGGTAAGAATAGTCACTATTGTGCTGCCATTGCCATACACAGGACAAATAGCCCTGGAGTCTGTTCCCACCAGTACAGTGTATTAGACTGAAGAGGATCTACTGTTCTTGTCAGGTTCCTAATCAGAATTGAACTAGATATGGCCGTGTGTGTAGGAAGCACAGTTTTTTTGTTCTGAGCAAGCTCACTGTTCTGGCCCTACAGGAAACACAGTAGAGTAGAAGAGTGCTCTTTTCTCAAAAGCAGAGGGTGTTTCTTGTAAGGCGAGCTAGCATTTGTTTCCCAGTCCTAAATGGAGTTGAATCCCATGCAGTTTTTGGTCCTACGAGCAAGAGTTGTGTTCTGGTAAGAAGAGTCACTATTGTGCTGCCATTGCCATACACAGGACAAATAGCACTGTTGTCTGTTCCCAGCAAGTACACTGTATTGGACTGAAGAGGATTTACTCTTCATGTCAGGTTCCTAAGCAGAATTGAACTACATATGGCCGTGTTTGTAGGAAGCACAGTTCTTTTGTTCTGAGCAAGCTCACTGTTCTGGCCCTATAGGAAACACAGTAGAGTAGAAGAGTGCTCTTTTCTCAAAAGCAGAGTGTGTTTCTTGTAAGGCGAGCTAGTGTTTTTTTTCCCAGTCCTAAATGGACTTGAATCTCATGCAGTTTCTGGTCCTACGAGCAAGAGTTGTTTTCTGGTAAGGAAAGTCACTATTGTGTTCCCATTGCCATACACAGTGCAAAGAGCACTCGCGTCTGTTCCCAGCAAGTACAGTGTATCGGACTGAAGAGGAGCTACTGTTCTTGTCAGTTTCCTAAGCAGAGTTGAACGAGATATGGCGCGTGTGTGTAGGAAGTACAGTTCTCTTGTTCTGAGCAAGCTCACTGTTCTGGCCCTATAAGAAACACAGTAGAGTAGAAGAGTGCTCTTTTCTCTAAAGCAGAGTGTGTTTCATGTAAGGCGAGCTAGCATTTGTTTCCCAGTCCTAAATGGAGTTGAATCACATGGAGTTTCTGGTCCTACGATTAAGAGTTGGTTTCTGGTAAGGAAAGACACTATTGCGCTCCCATTGCCATACATAGAGCAAATAGCACTCGGTCCGTTCCCAGCAAGTACAGTGCATCGGACTGAAGAGGAGCTACTTTCTTGTCAGTTTCCTAAGCAGAGTTGAACTAGATATAGCCCGTGTGAAGGAAGCACAGTTCTTTTGTTCTGATCAAGCTCACTGTTCTGGCCCTATAGGAAACACAATAGAGTAGAAGAGTGCTCTTTTCTCAAAAACAGAGTGTTTTTCTTGTAAGGCGAGCTTGCGTTTCTATCCCAGTCCTAAATGGAGTTGAGACACATGCAGTTTTTGGTCCTACGAGCAAGAGTTTTTTTTCTGGTAAGAAAAGTCACTATTGCACTCCCATTGCCATACACAGTGCAAATAGCACTTGCATCTGTTCCCAGCAAGTACAGTGTATTGGACTGAAGAGGATCTACTGTTCTTGTCAGTTTCCTAAGCAGAGTTGAACTAGATATGGCCCGTGTGTGTAGGAAGCACAGTTCTTTTGTTCTGAGCAAGCTCACTGTTCGGATCTCATAGGAGACTCAGTAGAGTAGAAGAGTACTCTTTTCTCAAAAGCAGAGTGTGTTTCATGTAAGGCGAGCTAGCATTTGTTTCCCAGTCCTAAATGGAGTTGAATCACATGCAGTTTCTGGTCCTACGAGCAAGAGTTGTTTTCTGGTAAGAAAAGTCACTATTGCGCTCCCATTGCCATACACAGTGCAAATAGCACTCGCGTGTGTTCCCAGCTAGTACAGGGTATCGTACTGAAGAGGAGCTACTGTTTTTGTCAGTTTCCTCAGCAGAGTTGAACTAGATATGGCCCGTGTGTGTAGGAAGCACAGCTTTTTTTTTCTTAGCAAGATCACTGTTCTGGCCCTATAGGTAACACTTTAGAGTATAAGAGGGCTCTTTTTTCAAAAGCAGAGTGTGTTTCTTCTAATGCGAGCTAGCGTTTGTTTCCCAGTCCTAAATGGAGTTGTTTTCTGGTAAGGAAAATCACTATTGTGCTCCCATTGCCACACACAGTGCAAAGAGGACTCGCGTCTGTTCCCATCAAGTACAGTGTATTGGACTGAAGAGGAGCTACTGTTCTTGTCAGTTTCCTAAGCAGAGCTGAACTAGATATGGTCCGTGTGTGTAGGAAGCACAGTTCTTTTGTACTGTAAGCTCACTGATCGAACCCATAGAAAACACATTAGAGTAGAAGAGTGCCCTTTTCTCAAAAGCAGAGTGTTTTTTTGTAAGGCAAGCTAGCGTTTGTTTAGCAGTCCTAAATGAAGTTGAATCACATGCAGTTTCTTCTCCTATGAGCAAGAGATTTTTTTCTGGAAAAAGAGTCACTATTGAACTCCCATTGTTATACACAAGGCAAATAGCACTGGCGTCTGTTCCCAGCAAGTACAGTGTATTGGACTGAAGGGGACCTACTGTTCTTGTCAGTTTCCTAAGCAGAGTTGAACTAGATATAGCCCGTGTGTGTAGGAAGCACAGTTCTTTTGTTCTGAGCAAGCTCACTGTTTGGACCCCAAAGGAAACACAGTAGAGTAGAAGAGTGCTCTTTTCTCTAAAGCAGAGTGTGTTTCTTCTAAGGCGAGCTAGCGTTTGTTTCACAGTCCTAAATGGAGTTGAATAACATGCAGTTTGTGGTCCTATGAGCAAGAGATGTTTTCTGGTAAGAAGAGTCACTTTTGCGGTCCCATTGTCATACTCATTGCAAATAGCACTAGCATCTGTCCCATGCATGTACAGTGTATTGGACTGAAGAGGATCTACTGTTCTTGTCAGTTTCCTAAGCAGAATTGAACTGGATATGGCCCGTGTGTGTAGGAAGCACAGTTCTTTTGTTCTGAGCAAGCTAACTATTCTGTCCCTATAGGAAACACAGTAGAGTAGAAGACTGCTCTTTTCTCAAAAGCAGAGTGTTTTTCTTGTAAAGCGAGCTAGCGTTTGTTTCACAGTCCTAAATGGAGTTGAATCACATGCAGTTTCTGGTCCTACGAGCAAGAGTTGTTTTCCGGTAAGAAGAGTCACTGTTGTGCTCCCATTGTCATACACAGGGCAAATAGCACTGGCGTCTGTTCCCTCAAGTACAGTGTATGGGACGGAAAAGGATCTACTGTTCTTGTCAGTTTCCTAAGCAAAATTGAACTAGATATGGCCGTGTGTGTAGGAAGCACAGTTCTTTTTTCTGAGCAAGCTCACTGTTTTGGCCCTGTAGGAAACACAGTAGAGTAGAAGAGTGCTCTTTTCTCAAAAGCAGAGTGTGTTTCTTGTAAGGCGAGCTAGCGTTTGGTTCCCAGTCCTAAATGGAGTTGAATCACATGCAGTTTCTGGTCCTACGAGCTAGAGTAGTTTTCTGGTAAGGAAAGTCACTATTGCGCTCCCATTGACATACACAGTGCAAATAGCACTCGCGTCTGTTCCCAGCAAGTACAGTGTATTGGACTGAAGAGGAGCTACTGTTCTTGTCAGTTTCCTAAGTAGAGTTGAACTAGATATGGCCTGTGTGTGTAGGAAGAACAGTTCTTTTGTTCTGAGCAAGCTCACTGTTCGGACCCCATAGGAAACACAGTAGAGTAGAAGAGTGCTCTTTTCTCAAAAGCAGAGTGTGTTTCTTGTAAGGCGAGCTAGTGTTTGTTTCCCAGTCCTAAATGGAGTTGAATCACATGCAGTTTTTGATCCTACGAGCAAGAGTTGTTTTCTGGTAAGGAAAATCACTATTGCGCTCCCATTGCCACACACAGTGCAAAGAGGACTCGCGTCTGTTCCCATCAAGTACAGTGTATTGGACTGAAGAGGAGCTACTGTTCTTGTCAGTTTCCTAAGCAGAGTTGAAGTAGATATGGCCCGTGTGTGTAGGAAGCCCAGTTCTTTTGTACTGTAAGCTCACTGATCGAACCCATAGGAAACAGAGTAGAGTAGAAGAGTGCTCTTTTCTCAAAAGCAGAGTGTGTTTCTTGTAAGGCGAGCTAGCATTTGTTTCCGAGTCCTAAATGGAGTTGAATCACATGCAGTTTTTGGTCCTATGAGCAAGAGTTGTTTTCTGGTAAGAAGAGTCACTATTGCGCTCCCATTTTCATACACAGGGCAAATAGCACTGGCGTCTGTTCCCAGCATGTACAGTGTATTGGACTGAAGAGGATCTACTGTTCTTGTCAGTTTCCTAAGCAGAATTGAAGTAGATATGGCCGTGTTTGTAGGAAGCACAGTTCTTTTGTTCTGAGCAAGCTCACTGTTTTGGCCTTATAGGAAACACAGTAGAGTAGAAGAGTGCTCTTTTCTCAAAAGCAGAGTGCGTTTCTTGTAAGGCGAGCTAGCGTTTGTTTCCCAGTCCTAAATGGAGTTCAATCACATGCAGTTTTTGGTCCTACAAGCTAGAGTTGTTTTCTGGTAAGGAAAGTCACTATTGTGCTCCCATTGCCACAAACAGTACAAAGAGGACTCGCGTCTGCTCCCATCAAGTACAGTGTATTGGACTGAAGAGGAGCTACTGTTCTTGTCAGTTTCCTAAGCAGAGTTGAACTAGATATGGCCCCTGTGTGTAGGAAGCACAGTTCTTTTGTTCTGAGCAAACTGACTGTTCGGACACCATAGAAAACACAGTAGAGTAGAAGAGTGCTCTTTTCTCAAAAGCAGAGTGTGTTTCTTGTAAGGCGAGCTAGCGTTTGTTTCCCAGTTATAAATGGAGTTGAATCCCATGCCGTTTCTGGTCCTACGAGCAAGAGATGTTAACTGGTAAGAAGAGTCACTATTACGCTCCCATTGCCATATACAGTGCAAATAGCTCTCACGTCTGTTCCCGGCAAGTACAGTGTATTGGACTGAAGAGGAGCTACTGTTCTTGTCAGTTTCCTAAGCGGAGTTAAACTAGATATGGCCCGTGTGTGTAGGAAGCACAGTTCTTTTGTTCTGAGCAAGCTCACTGTTCGAACCCATAGTAAACACAGTAGATTAGCAGAGTGCTCTTTTCTCAAAAGCAGAGTGTGTTTCTTATAAGGCGAGCTAGCATTTGTTTCCCAGTCCTAAATGGAGTTGAATCACATGCAGTTTCTGCTCCTACGAGCAAGAGTTGTTTTCTAGTAAGAAGAGTATCTGTTGCGCTCCCATTGTCATACACAGGGCAAATAGCACTGGCATCTGTTCCCAGCATGTACAGTGTATTGGACTGAAGAGGATCTACTGCTCTTGTTAACTTCCTCAGCAGAATTGAACTAGATATGGCCATGTGTGTAGGAAGCACAGTTCTTTTGTTCTGAGTAAGCTCACTCTTCTGACCCTATAGGAAATACCGTAGAGTAGAAGAGTGATCTTTTCTCAAAAGCAGAGTGTGTTTCTTGTAAGGGGAGCTAGCATTTGTTTCCCAGTCCTAAATGGAGTTGAATCACATGCAGTTTCTGGTTCTACGAGCAAGAGTTGTTTTCTATTAAAAAGAGTCACTATTGTGCTCCCATTGTCATACACAGGGCAAATTGCACTGGCGTCTGTTCTCAGCATGTACAGTTTATTGGACTGAAAAGGGTCTTCTGTTCTTGTCAGTTTCCTAAGCAGAATTGAACTAGATATGGCCATGTGTGTAGGAAGAACAGTTCTTTTGTTCTGAGCAAGCTCACTGTTCTGGCCCTATAGAAAACACAGTAGAGTAGAAGAGTGATCTTTTCTCAAAAGCAGAGTGTGTTTCTTGTAAGGCGAGCTAGCGTTTGTTTCCCAGTCCTAAATGGAGTTGAATAACATGCAGTTTTTGATCCTACGAGCAAGAGTTGTTTTCTGGTAAGGAAAGTCACTATTGCGCTCCCATTGCCATACACAGTGCAAATAGCACTCGCCTCTGTTCCCATCAAGTACAGTGTATTGGACTGAAGAGGAGCTACTGTTCTTGTCAGTTTCCTAAGCAGAGTTGAACTAGATATGGCCCCTGTGTGTAAGAAGCAAAGTTCTTTTGTTCTGAGCAAGCTGACTCTTCGGACCCCATAGGAAACACAGTAGAGTAGAAGAGAGCTCTTTTCACAAAGCAGAGTGTGTTTCTTGTAAGGCGAACTAGTGCTTGTTTTCCAGTCTGAAATGGAGTTGAATCCCATGCAGTTTCTGGTCCTACGAGGAAGAGATGTTAACTGGTAAGAAGAGTCACTATTGTCCTCCCATTGCCATATACAGTGCAAATAGCTCTCCCGTTGTTCCCAGCAAGTACAGTGTATTGGACTGAAGAGGAGCTACTGTTCTTCTCAGTTTCCTAAGCGGATTAAACTAGGTATGGCCCGTGTGTGTAGGAAGCACAGTTCTTTTGTTCTGAGCACGCTCACTATTCTGGCCCTATAGGAAACACAGTAGAGTAGAAGAGTGCTCTTTTCTGAGAAGCAGAGTGTGTTTCTTGTAAGGCGAGCTAGCATTTGTTTCCCAGTGCTAAATAGATTTGAATCACATGCAGTTTCTGGTCCTACGAGCAAGAGTTGTTTTCTGGTAAGAAGAGTCACTATTGCACTCCCATTGTCATACACAGGGCAAATAGCACTGTCATCTGTTCCCAGCATGTACAGTGTATTGGACTGAAGAGGAGCTACTGTTCTTGTCAGTTTCCTAAGCAGAATTGAACTAGATATGGCCGTGTGTGTAGGAAGCACAGTTCTTTTGTTCTGAGCAAGCTCACTCTTTTGGCCCTATAGGAAACACAGTAGAGTAGAAGAGTGCTCTTTTCTCAAAAGCAGAGTGTGTTTCTTGTAATGCGAGCTAGCGTTTGTTTCCCAGTCCTAAATTGAGTTGAATCACATGCAGTTTTTGGTCCTACGAGCTAGAGTTGTTTTCTGGTAAGGAAAGTCACTATTACGCTCCCATTGCCACACACAGTGCAAAGAGGACTCGCGTCTGTTCCCATCAAGTACAGTGCATTGGACTGAAGAGGAGCTACTGTTCTTGTCAGTTTCCTAAGCAGAGTTAAACTAGATATGGCCCGTGTGTGTAGGAAGCACAGTTCTTTTCTGCTGTATGCTCACTGATCGAACCCATAGGAAACACAGTAGAGTAGAAGAGTGCCCTTTTCTCAAAAAGAGAGTGTGTTTCTTGTAAGGCGAGCTAGCATTTGTTTCCCAGTCCTAAATGGAGTTGAATCACATGCAGTTTCTGGTCCTATGAGCAAGAGTTGTTTTCTATTAAAAAGAGTCACTATTGTGCTCCCATTGTCATACACAGGGCAAATTGCACTGGCGTCTGTTCCCAGCATGTACAGTTTATTGGACTGAAAAGGATCTACTGTTCTTGTCAGTTTCCTAAGCAGAATTGAACTAGATATGGCCATGTGTGTAGGAAGCACAGTTCTTTTGTTCTGAGCAAGCTCACTGTTCTGGCCCTATAGAAAACACAGTAGAGTGGAAGAGTGATCTTTTCTCAAAAGCAGAGTGTGTTTCTCGTAAGGCGAGCTAGCGTTTGTTTCCCAGTCCTAAATGGAGTTGAATCACATGCAGTTTTTATCCTACGAGCAAGAGTTGTTTTCTGGTAAGGAAAGTAACTATTGCGCTCCCATTGCCATACACAGTGCAAATAGCACTCGCCTCTGTTCCCATCAAGTACAGTGTATTGGACTGAAGAGGATCTACTGTTCTTGTCAGTTTTGTAAGCAGAATTGACCTAGATATTGCCCGTGTGTGTAGGAAGCACAGTTCTTTTGTTCTGAGCAAGCTCACTGTTTTGGCCCTATAGAAAAACACAGTAGAGTAGAAGAGTGCTCTTTTCTCAAAAGCAGAGTGTGTTTCTTGTAAGGCGAGCTAGCGTTTGTTTCCCAGTCCTAAATGGAGTTGAATCACATGCAGTTTTTGATCCTACGATCAAGAGTTGTTTTCTGGTAAGGAAAATCACTATTGCGCTCCCATTGCCACACACAGTGCAAAGAGGACTCGCGTCTGTTCCCATCAAGTACAGTGTATTGGACTGAAGAGGAGCTACTGTTCTTGTCAGTTTCCTAATCAGAGTTGAACTAGATATGGCCCATGTGTGTAGGAAGCCCAGTTCTTTTGTACTGTAAGCTCACTGATCAAACACATAGGAAACAGAGAAGAGTAGAAGAGTGCTCTTTTCTCAAAAGCAGAGTGTGTTTCTTGTAAGGCGAGCTAGCATTTGTTTCCCAGTCCTAAATGGAGTTGAGTCACATGCAGTTTCTGGTTCTACGAGCAAGAGTTGTTTTCTGGTAAGAAGAGTCACTATTGCGCTCCCATTGTCATACACAGGGCAAATAGCACTGGCGTCTGTTCCCAGCATGTACAGTGTATTGGACTGAAGAGGAGCTACTGTTCTTGTCAGTTTCCTAAGCAGAGTTGAACTAGATATGGCCCCTGTGTGTAAGAAGCAAAGTTCTTTTGTTCTGAGCAAGCTGACTGTTCGGACCCCATAGGAAACACAGTAGAGTAGAAGAGTGCTCTTTTCTCAAAGCAGAGTGTGTTTCTTGTAAGGCGAACTAGTGCTTCTTTCCCAGTCTGAAATGGAGTTGAATCTCATGCAGTTTCTGGTCCTACGAGCAAGAGATGTTAACTGGTAAGAAGAGTCACTATTGCCCTCCCATTGCCATATACAGTGCAAATAGCTCTCGCGTTGTTCCCAGCAAGTACAGTGTTGGACTGAAGAGGAGCTACTGTTCTTGTCAGTTTTTTAAGCTGAGTTAAACTAGGTATGGCCCGTGTGTGTAGGAAGCACAGTTCTTTTGTTCTGAGCAAGCTCACTATTCTGGCCCTATTCCAAACACAGTAGAGTAGAAGAGTGCTGTTTTCTGAGAAGATGAGTGTGTTTCATGTAAGGCGAGCTAGCATTTGTTTCCCAGTCCTAAATGGAGTTGAATCACAGGCAGTTTCTGGTCCTACGAACAAGAGTTGTTTTCTGGTAAGAAGAGTCACTATTGCACTCCCATTGTCATACACAGGGCAAATAGCACTGGCGTCTTTTCCCAGCATGTACAGTGTATTGGACTGAAGAGGAGCTACTGTTCTTGTCAGTTTCCTAAGCAGAATTGAACTAGATATGGCCGTGTGTGTAGGAAGCACAGTTCTTTTGTTCTGAGCAAGCTCACTCTTTTGGCCCTATAGGAAACACAGTAGAGTAGAAGAGTGCTCTTTTCTCAAAAGGAGAGTGTGTTTCTTGTAAGGCGAGCTAGCGTTTGTTTCCCAGTCTTAAATTGAGTTGAATCACATGCAGTTTTTGGTCCTATGAGCTAGAGTTGTTTTCTGGTAAGGAAAGTCACTATTGCGCTCCCATTGCCACAAACAGTGCAAAGAGGACTCGCGTCTGTTCCCATCAAGTACAGTGTATTGGACTGAAGAGGAGCTACTGTTGTTGTCAGTTTCCTAAGCAAAGTTGAACTAGATATGGCCCGTGTGTGTAGGAAGCCCAGTTCTTTTGTACTGTAAGCTCACTGATCGAACACATAGGAAACGGAGTAGAGTAGAAGAGTGCTCTTTTCTCAAAAGCAGAGTGTGTTTCTTGTAAGGCGAGCTAGCATTAGTTTCCCAGTCCTAAATGGAGTTGAATCACATGCAGTTTCTGGTCCTTTGAGCAAGAGATGTTAACTGGTAAGAAGAGTCACTATTGTGCTCCCATTGCCACACACAGTGCAAAGAGGACTCGCGTCTGTTCCCATCAAGTACAGTGTATTGGACTGAAGAGGAGCTACTGTTCTTGTCAGTTTCCTAAGCAGAGTTGAACTAGATATGGCCCCTGTGTGTAGGAAGCACAGTTCTTTTGTTCTGAGCAAGCTGATTGTTCGGACCCTATAGGAAACACAGTAGAGTAGAAGAGTGCTTTTTTCTCAAAAGCAGAGTGTGTTTCTTGTAAGGTGAACTAGTGCTTGTTTCCCAGTCTGAAATGGAGTTGAATCCCATGCAGTTTCTGGTCCTACGAGCAAGAGATGTTAACTGGTAAGAAGAGTCACTATTGCGATCCCATTGCCATATACAGTGCAAATAGCTCTCGCGTCTGTTCCCAGCAAGTACAGTGTATTGGACTGAAGAGGAGCTACTGTTCTTGTCAGTTTCCTAAGCGGAGTTAAACTAGATATGGCCCGTGTGTGTAGGAAGCACAGTTCTTTTCTTCTGAGCAAGCTCACTGTTCGAACCCATAGTAAACACAGTAGATTAGAAGAGTGCTCTTTTCTGAAAAGCAGAGTGTGTTCCTAATAAGGCGAGCTAGCATTTGTTTCCCAGTCCTAAATGGAGTTGAATCACATGCAGTTTCTGGTCCTACGTGCAAGAGTTGTTTTCTGGTAAGAAGAGTGACTATTGCGCTCCCATTGTCATACACAGGGCAAATAGCACTGGCATCTGTTCCCAGCATGTACAGTGTATTGGACTGAAGAGGATCTACTGTTCTTGTCAGTTTCCTCAGCAGAATTGAACTAGATATGGCCGTGTGTGTAGGAAGCACAGTTCTTTTGTTCTGAGTAAGCTTACTGTTCTGACCCTATAGGAAATACCGTAGAGTAGAAGAGTGATCTTTTCTCAAAAGCAGAGTGTGTTTCTTGTAAGGGGAGCTAACATTTTTTTCCCAGTCCTAAATGGAGTTGAATCACATGCAGTTTTTGATCCTACGAGCAAGAGTTGTTTTCTAGTAAGGAAAGTCACTATTGCTCTCCTATTGCCACACACAGTGCAAAGAGGACTCGCGTCTGTTCCAATCAAGTACAGTGTATTGGACTGAAGAGGAGCTACTGTTCTTGTCAGTTTCCTAATCAGACTTGAACTAGATATGGCCCGTGTGTGTAGGAAGCACACTTCTTTTCTACTGTAAGCTCACTTATCGAAACCATACGAAACACAGTAGAGTAGAAGAGTGCCCTTTTCTCAAAAAGAGAGTGTGTTTCTTGTAAGGCGAGCTAGCATTTGTTTCCCAGTCCTAAATGGAGTTGAATCACATGCAGTTTCTGGTCCTACGAGCAAGAGTTGTTTTCTATTAAGAAGAGTCACTATTGTGCTCCCATTGTCATACACAGGGCAAATTGCACTGGCGTCTGTTCCCAGCATGTACAGTTTATTGGACTGAAAAGGATCTACTGTTCTTGTCAGTTTCCTAAGCAGAATTGAACTAGATATGGCCATGTGTGTAGGAAGCACAGTTCTTTTGTTCTGAGCAAGCTCACTGTTCTGGCCCTATAGAAAACACAGTAGAGTAGAAGAGTGATCTTTTCTCAAATGCAGAGTGTGTTTCTTGTAAGGCGAGCTAGCGTTTGTTTCCCAGTCCTAAATGGAGTTGAATCACATGCAGTTTTTGATCCTATGAACAAGAGTTGTTTTCTGGTAAGGAAAGTCACTATTGCGCTCCCATTGCCATACACAGTGCAAATAGCACTCGCCTCTGTTCCCAGCACGTACAGTGTATTGGACTGAAGAGGAGCTACTGTTCTTGTCAGTTTCGTAAGCAGAATTGACCTAGATATTGCCCGTGTGTGTGTGAAGCACAGTTCCTTTTTTCTGAGCAAGATCACTGTTCTTGCCCTATAGGAAACACAATAGAGTAGAAGAGTGCTCTTTTCTCAAAAGCAGAGTGTGTTTTTTGTAAGGGGAGCTATTGTTTGTTTCCCAGTATGAAATGGAGTTGAATCCCATGCAGTTTCTGGTCCTACAATCAAGAGTTGTTTTCTGGTAAGAAGAGTCACTATTGTGCTCCCATTGCCATATACAGTGCAAATAGCACTCGCGTCTGTTCACAGCAAGTACAGTGTATTGGACTGAAGAAGAGCTACTGTTCTTGTCAGTTTCCTAAGCAGAGTTGAACTAGATATGGCCAGTGTGTGTAGGAAGCACAGTTCTTTTGTTCTGAGCAAGCTCACTGTTTGGACCCCACAGGAAACACAGTAGAGTGGAGGAGTTCTCTTTTCTAAAAAGCAGAGTATGTTTCTTGTAAGGCGAGCTAGCGTTTGTTTCGCAGTCCTAAATGGAGTTGAATCACATGCAGTTTCTGGTCCTATGAGCAAGAGTTGTTTTCTGGTAAGAAGAGACACTATTGCGGTCCCATTGTCACACACATTGCAAATAGCACTGGCATCTGTTCCCTGCATGTACATTGTATTGGACTGAAGAGGATCTACTATTCTTGTAAGTTTCCTAAGCAGAATTGAACTGGATATGGCCCGTGTGTTTAGGAAGCACAGTTCTTTTGTTCTGAGCAAGCTGACTGTTCGGACCCCACAGGAATCACTGTAGAGTAGGAGAGTGCTCTTTTCTCAAAAGCCGAGTGTGTTTCTTGTAAGGCGAGCTAGCATTTGTTTCGCAGTCCTAAATGGAGTTGAATCCCATGCAGGTTCTGGTCCTATGAGCAAGAGTTGTTTTCTGGTAAGAAGAGACACTATTGCGGTCCCATTGTCATACACATTGCAAATAGCACTGGCATCTGTTCCCTGCATGTACATTGTATTGGACTGAAGAGGATCTACTGTTCTTGTCAGGTTCCTAAGCAGAATTGAACTGGATATGTTCGTGTGTGTAGGAAGCACAGTTCTTTTGTTTTGAGCAAGCTCACTATTCTGGCCCTACAAAAAAACACATTAGAGTAGAAGAGTGCTGTTTTCTCAAAAGCAGAGTGTGTTTATTGTAAGGCGAGCTAGCGTTTGTTTCCCAGTTCTAAATGGAGTTGAATCACATGCAGTTTCTGGTCCTATGAGCAAGAGTTGTTTTCTGGTAAGAAGAGTCACTATTGCGCTCCCATTATCATACACAGGGCAAATAGCACTGGCGTCTGTTCCCAGCATGTACAGTGTATTGGACTGAAGAGGAGCTACTGTCCTTGTCAGTTTCCTAAGCAGAGTTGAACTAGATATGGCCCGTGTGTGTAGGAAGACCAGTTCTATTTTACTGTAAGCTCACTGATCGAACACATAGGAAACACATTAGAGTAGAAGAGTGAACTTTTCTCAAAAGCAGAGTGTGTTTCTTGTAAGGCGAACTAGCGTTTGTTTTGCAGTCCTAAATGGAGTTGAATCACATGCAGTTTCTGGTCCTAGGAGCAAGAGTTGTTTTCTGGTAAGAAGAGTCACTATTGAGCTCCCATTGTCATACAAAGGGCAAATAGCACTGGCGTCTGTTCCCAGCAAGAACAGTGTATTGGACTGAAGAGGATCTACTGTTCTTGTCAGTTTCCTAAGCAGAGTTGAACTAGATATAGCCCGTGTGTGTAGGAAGCACAGTTCTTTTGTTCTGAGCAAGCTCACTGTTTGTAACTTAAAGGAAACACAGAAGAGTAGAAGAGTGCTCTTTTATCATAAGCAGAGTGTGTTTCTTGTAAGGCGAGCTAGCATTTGTTTCGCAGTCCTAAATGGAGTTGAATCACATGCAGTTTTTGGTCCTACAAGCAAGAGTTGTTTTCTGGTAAGGAAAGTCACTATTGTGCTCCCATTGCCATACACAGTGCAAGTAGCACTTGCGTCTGTTCCCATTAAGTACAGTGTATTGGACTGAAGAGGAGCTACTCTTCTTGTCAGTTTCCGAGGTAGAGTTGAACTAGATATCGCCCGTGTGTGTAGGAAGCACAGTACTTTTGTTCTCAGGAAGCTCACTGTTCAGACCCTATAGGAAACACAGTAGAGTAGAAGAGTGCTCTTTTCTCAAAAGCAGAGTGTGTTTCTTGTAAGACGAACTAGTGCTTGTTTCCCAGTCTGAAATGGAGTTGAATGCCATGCAGTTTCTGGTCCTACGAGCAAGAGATGTTAACTGGTAAGAAGAGTCACTATTGCCCTCCCATTGCCATATACAGTGCAAATAGCTCTCGCGTTGTTCCCAGCAAGTACAGTGTTGGACTGAAGAGGAGCTACTGTTCTTGTCAGTTTCCTAAGCTGAGTTAAACTAGGTATGGCCCGTGTGTGTAGGAAGCACAGTTCTTTTGTTCTGAGCAAGCTCACTATTCTGGCCCTATTGGAAACACAGTAGAGTAGAAGAGTGTTCTTATCTGAGAAGATGAGTGTGTTTCATGTAAGGCGAGCTAGCATTTGTTTCCCAGTCCTAATTGGAGTTGAATCACATGCAGTTTCTGGTCCTACGAGCAAGAGTTGTTTTCTGGTAAGAAGAGTCACTATTGCCCTCCCATTGCCATATACAGTGCATATAGCTCTCGCGTTGTTCCCAGCAAGTACAGTGTATTGGACTGAAGAGGAGCTACTGTTCTTGTCAGTTTCCTAAGTAGAGTTGAACTAGATATGGCCCGTGTGTAGGAAGAACAGTTCTTTTGTTCTGAGCAAGCTCACTGTTCGGACCCCATAGGAAACACTGTAGAGTAGAAGAGTGCTCTTTTCTCAAAAGCAGAGAGTGTTTCTTGTAAGGCGAGCTAGCATTTGTTTCCCGTCCTAAAAGCAGTTGAATCACATAAAGTTTCTGGTCCTACGAGCAAGAGTTGTTTTCTGGTAAGTAGAGTGACTATTTCGCTCCCATTGCCACACACAGTGCAAAGAGGACTCGCGTCTGTTCCCATCAAGTACAGTGTATTGGACTGAAGAGGAGCTACTGTTCTTGTCAGTTTCCTAAGCAGAGTTGAACTAGATATGGCCCGTGTGTGTAGGAAGCACAGTTCTTTTGTTCTGAGCAAGCTCACTGTTCTGGCCCTATAGGAAACACAGAAGAGTAGAAGAGTGCTCTTTTCTCAGAAGCAGAGTTTGTTTCTTGTAAGGCGAGCTAGCGTTTGTTTCCCAGTCCTAAATGGAGTTGAATCACATGCAGTTTTTGGTCCTACAAACTAGAGTTGTTTTCTGGTAAGGAAAGTCACTATTGCGCTCCCATTGCCACACACAGTGCAAAGAGGACTCGCGTCTGTTCCCATCAAGTACAGTGTATTGGACTGAAGAGGATCTACTGTTCTTGTCAGTTTCCTAAGCAGAGTTGAACTAGATATGGCCCCTGTGTGTAGGAAGCACAGTTCTTTTGTTCTGAGCAAGCTGACTGTTCGGACCCCATAGGAAACACAGTAGAGTAGAAGAGTGCTCTTTTCTCAAAAGCAGAGTGTGTTTCTTGTAAGGTGAACTAGTGCTTGTTTCCCAGTCTGAAATGGAGTTGAATCCCATGCAGTTTCTGGTCCTACGAGCAAGAGATGTTAACTGGTAAGAAGAGTCACTATTGCGCTCCCATTGCCATATACAGTGCAAATAGCTCTTGCGTCTGTTCCCAGCAAGTACAGTGTATTGGACTGAAGAGGAGCTACTGTTCTTGTCAGTTTCCTAAGCAGAGTTAAAATAGATATGGCCCGTGTGTGTAGGAAGCACAGTTCTTTTGTTCTGAGCAAGCTCACTGTTCGAACCCATAGTAAACACAGTAGATTGGAAGAGTGCTCTTTTCTCAAAAGCAGAGTGTGTTCCTAATGAGGCGAGCTAGCATTTGTTTCCCAGTCCTAAATGGAGTTGAATCACATCCAGTTTCTGGTCCTACGTCCAAGAGTTGTTTTCTGGTAAGAAGAGTGACTATTGCGCTCCCATTGTCTTACACAGGGCAAATAGCACTGGCATCTGTTCCCTGCATGTACAGTGTATTGGACTGAAGAGGATCTACTGTTCTTGTCAGTTTCCTCAGCAGAATTGAACTAGATATGGCCGTGTGTGTAGGAAGCACAGTTCCTTTGTTCTGAGTAAGCTCACTGTTCTGACCCTATAGGAAATACCGTAGAGTAGAAGAGTGATCTTTTCTCAAAAGCAGAGTGTGTTTCTTGTAAGGGGAGCTAGCATTTGTTTCCCAGTCCTAAATGGAGTTGAATCACATGCAGTTTTTGATCCTACGAGCAAGAGTTGTTTTCTGGTAAGGAAAGTCACTATTGCGCTCGTATTGCCACACACAGTGCAAAGAGGACTCGCGTCTGTTCCAATCAAGTACAGTGTATTGGACTGAAGAGGAGCTACTGTTCTTGTCAGTTTACTAAGCAGAGTTGAACTAGATATGGCCCGTGTGTGTAGGAAGCACACTTCTTTTCTACTGTTAGCTCACTTATCGAACCCATAGGAAACACATTAGAGTAGAAGAGTGCCCTTTTCTCAAAAAGAGAGTGTGTTTCTTGTAAGGCGAGCTAGCATTTGTTTCCCAGTCCTAAATGGAGTTGAATCACATGCAGTTTCTGGTCCTACGAGCAAGAGTTGTTTTCTATTAAAAAGAGTCACTATTGTGCTCCCATTGTCATACACAGGGCAAATTGCACTGGCGTCTGTTCCCAGCATGTACAGTTTATTGGACTGAAAAGGATCTACTGTTCTTGTCAGTTTCCTAAGCAGAATTGAACTAGATATGGCCATGTGTGTAGGAAGCACAGTTCTTTTGTTCTGAGCAAGCTCACTGTTCTGGCCCTATAGAAAACACAGTAGAGTAGAAGAGTGATCTTTTCTCAAAAGCAGAATGTGTTTCTTGTAAGGAGGAGCTAGCCTTTGTTTCCCAGTCCTAAATGGAGTTGAATCACATGCAGTTTTTGATCCTACGAGCAAGAGTTGTTTTCTGGTAAGGAAAGTCACTATTGCGCTCCCATTGCCATACACAGTGCAAATAGCACTCGCCTCTGTTCCCAGCAAGTACAGTGTATTGGACTGAAGAGGAGCTACTGTTCTTGTCAGTTTCGTAAGCAGAATTGACCTAGATATTGCCCGTGTGTGTGTGAAGCACAGTTCCTTTTTTCTGAGCAAGCTCACTGTTCTTGCCCTATAGGAAACACAATAGAGTAGAAGAGTGCTCTTTTCTCAAAAGCAGAGTGTGTTTTTTGTAAGGGAAGCTATTGTTTGTTTCCCAGTATGAAATGGAGTTGAATCCCATGCAGTTTCTGGTCCTACAATCAAGAGTTGTTTTCTGGTAAGAAGAGTCACTATTGTGCTCCCATTGCCATATACAGTGCAAATAGCACTCGCGTCTGTTCACACCAAGTACAGTGTATTGGACTGAAGAGGAGCTACTGTTCTTGTCAGTTTCCTAAGCAGAGTTGAACTAGATATAGCCCGTGTGTGTAGGAAGCACAGTTCTTTTGTTCTGAGCAAGCTCACTGTTTGGACCCCACAGGAAACACAGTAGAGTGGAAGAGTTCTCTTTTCTATAAAGCAGAGTGTGTTTCTTGTAAGGCGAGCTAGCGTTTGTTTCGCAGTCCTAAGTGGAGTTGAATCACATGCAGTTTCTGCTCCTATGAGCAAGAGATGTTTTCTGGTAAAAAGAGACACTATTGCGGTCCCATTGTCATACACATTGCAAATAGCACTGGCATCTGTTCCCTGCATGTACATTGTATTGGACTGAAGAGGATCTACTGTTCTTGTCAGTTTCCTAAGCAGCATTGAACTGGATATGGCCCGTGTGTGTAGGAAGCACAGTTCTTTTGTTCTGAGCAAGCTGACTGTTCGGACCCCACAGGAATCACTGTAGAGTAGGAGAGTGCTCTTTTCTCAAATGCAGAGTGTGTTTCTTGTAAGGCGAGCTAGCGTTTGTTTCGCAGTCCTAAATGGAGTTGAATCCCATGCAGTTTCTGGTCCTATGAGCAAGAGTTGTTTTCTGGTAAGAAGAGTCACTATTGCGCTCCCATTGTCATACACAGGGCAAATAGCACTGGCGTCTGTTACCAGCATGTACAGTGTATTGGACTGAAGAGGATCTACTGTTCTTGTCAGTTTCCTAAGCAGAGTTGAACTAGATATAGTCGGTGTGTGTAGGAAGCACAGTTCTTTTGTTCTGAGCAAGCTCACTATTCTGGCCCTACAAAAAACACATTAGAGTAGAAGAGTGCTGTTTTCTCAAAAGCAGAGTGTGTTTATTGTAATGCGAGCTAGCGTTTGTTTCCCAGTTCTAAATGGAGTTGAATCACATGCAGTTTCTGGTCCTACAATCAAGAGTTGTTTTCTGGTAAGAAGAGTCACTATTGTGCTCCCATTGCCATATACAGTGCAAATAGCACTCGCGTCTGTTCACAGCAAGTACAGTGTATTGGACTGAAGAGGAGCTACTGTTCTTGTCAGTTTCCTAAGCAGAGTTGAACTAGATATGGCCCGTGTGTGTAGGAAGCACAGTTCTTTTGTTCTGAGCAAGCTCACTCTTTGGACCCCACAGGAAACACAGTAGAGTGGAGGAGTTCTCTTTTCTAAAAAGCAGAGTATGTTTTCTGTAAGGCGAGCTAGCGTTTGTTTCGCAGTCCTAAATGGAGTTGAATCACATGCAGTTTCTGGTCCTCTGAGCAAGAGATGTTTTCTGGTAAGAAGAGACACTATTGCGGTCCCATTGTCATACACATTGCAAATAGCACTGGCATTTGTTCCCTGCATGTACATTGTATTGGACTGAAGAGGATCTACTGTTCTTGTCAGTTTCCTAAGCAGAATTGAACTGGATATGGCCCGTGTGTGTAGGAAGCACAGTTCTTTTGTTCTGAGCAAGCTGACTGTTCGGACCCCACAGGAATCACTGTAGAGTAGAAGAGTGCTGTTTTCTCAAAAGCCGAGTGTGTTTCTTGTAAGGCGAGCTAGCGTTTGTTTCGCAGTCCTAAATGGAGTTGAATCCCATGCAGTTTCTGGTCCTATGAGCAAGAGTTGTTTTCTGGTAAGAAGAGTCACTATTGCGCTCCCATTGTCATACACAGGGCAAATAGCACTGGCGTCTGTTCCCAGCATGTACAGTGTATTGGACTGAAGAGGATCTACTGTTCTTGTCAGTTTCCTAAGCAGAGTTGAACTAGATATGGCCCATGTGTGTAGGAAGCACAGTTCTTTTGTTCTGAGCAAGCTTACTGTTCGGACCCCATAGGAAACACAGTAGAACAGAAGAGTGCTCTTTTCTCAAAAGCAGAGTGTGTTTCTTGTAACGCGAGCTAGCGTTTGTTTCCCAGTCCTAAATGGAGTTGAATCACATGCAGTTTCTGGTCCTACAAGCAAGAGTTGTTTTTTGGTAAGAAGAGACACTATTGCGCTCCCATTGTCATACACAAAGCAAATAGCACTCGCGTCTGCTCCCAGCATGTACAGTGTATTGGACTGAAGATGATCTACTGTTCTTGTCAGTTTCCTAAGCAGAGTTGAACTAGATATGGCCCGGGAGTGTAGGAAGCACAGTTCTTTTGTTCTGAGCAAGCTCACTGTTCGGACCCCATAGGAAACACAGTAGAATAGAAGTGTGCTCTTTTCTCAAAAGCAGAGTGTGTTTCTTGTAACGCGAGATAGCGTTTGTTTCCCAGTCCAAAATGGAGTTGAATCACATGCAGTTTCTGGTCCTACGAGCAAGGGATGTATTCTGGTAAGGAAAGTCACTATTGTGCTCCCTTTGCGATAAACAGTGAAAAGAGCACTCACGTCTGTTCCCAGCAAGTACATTGTATTGGACTGAAGAGGAGCTACTGTTATTGTCAGTTTCCTAAGCAGAGTTGAACTAGATATGGCACGTGTGTGTAGGAAGCACAGTTCTTTTGTTCTGAGCAAGCTCACTGTTCTGGCCCTATAGGAAACACAGAAGAGTAGAAGAGTGCTCTTTTCTCAGAAGCAGAGTGTGTTTCTTGTAAGGTGAGCTAGCGTTGGTTTCCCAGTCCTAAATGGAGTTGAATCACATGCAGTTTCTGGTCCTACGAGCATGAGTTGTTTTCTGGTAAGAGTCACTATTGCGCTCCCATTGTCATACACAGGGCAAATAGCACTGGCGTCTGTTCCCAGCATGTACAGTGTATTGGACTGAAGAGGATCTACTGTTCTTGTCAGTTTCCTAAGCAGAGTTGAACTAGATATAACCCTTGTGTGTAGGAAGCACAGTTCTTTTGTTCTGAGCAAGCTCACTGTTCGGACCCCATAGGAAACACAGTAGAGTAGAAGAGTGCTCTTTTCTCAAATCAGAGTGTGTTTCTTGTAAGGCGAGCTAGCGTTTGTTTCCCAGTCCTAAATGGAGTTGTGTTACATGCAGTTTGTGGTCCTATGAGCAAGAGATGTTTTCTGGAAAGAAGAGTCACTATTGCGCTCCCATTGTCATACACAGCGCAAATAGCTCTGGCATCTGTTCCCAGCAAGTGCAGTGTATTGGACTGAAGAGGATCTACTGTTCTTGTCAGGTTCCTAATCAGAATTGAACTAGATATGGCCGTGTGTGTAGGAAGCACAGTTCTTTTGTTCTGAGCAAGCTCACTGTTCGGACCCCATAGGAAACACAGTAGAGTAGAAGCGTGCCCTTTTCTCAAAAGCAGAGTGTGTTTCTTGTAAGGCGAGCTAGCGTTTGTTTCCCAGTCCTAAATGGAGTTGAATCACATGCAGTTTCTGTTCCTACGAGCAAGAGTTGTTTTCTGGTAAAAGAGTCACTTTTGCACTCCCATTGCCATACACAGTGCAAATAGCACTCGCTTCTGTTGCCCGCAAGTACAGTGTATTTGACTGAAGAGGAGTTACTGTTCTTGTCAGTTTCCTAAGCAGAGTTGAACTAGATATGGCCCGTGTGTGTAGGAAGCACAGTTCTTTTGTTCGGAGCAAGCTCACTGTTCTGACCGCATAGGAAACACAGTAGAGTAGAAGAGTGCTCGTTTCTGAAAAGCAGAGTGTGTTTCTTGTAAGGCAAGCTAGCGTTTGTTTTCCAGTCCTAAATGGAGTTGAATCTAATGCAGTTTTTGGTCCTATGAGCAAGAGTTGTTTTCTGTTAAGGAATGTCACTATTGTGCTCTCATTGCCATACACAGTGCAAATAGCACTCGCGTCTGTTCCCAGCAAGTACAGTGTATTGGACTGAAGAGGATCTACTTTTCTTGTCAGGTTCCTAAGCAGAATTGAACTAGATATGGCCGTGTGTGTAGGAAGCACAGTTCTTTTGTTCTGAGCAAGCTCACTCTTCGGACCCCATAGGAAACACAGTAGAGTAGAAGCGTGCCCTTTTCTCAAAAGCAGTGTGTGTTTCTTGTAAGGCGAGCTAGCGTTTGTTTCCCCGTCCTAAGTGGAGTTGAATCACATGCAGTTTCTTGTCCTACTAGCAAGAGTTGTTTTCTGGTAAGAAGAGTCACTATTGCACTCCCATTTTCATACACAGGGCAAATAGCACTGGCGTCGGTTCCTAGCATGTACAGTGTATTGGACTGAAGAGAATCTACTGTTCTTGTCAGGTTCCAAGCAGAATTGAACAAGATATGGCCATGTGTGTAGGAAGTACAGTTCTTTTGTTCTGAGCAAGCTCACTGTTCGGACCCCATAGGAAACACAATAGAGTAGAAGAGTGCTCTTTTCTCAAAAGCAGAGTGTGTTTCTTTTAAGGTGAGCTAGCATTTGTTTCCCAGTCCTAAATGGATTTGAATCACATGCAGTTTCTGGACCTACAAGCAAGAGTTGTTTTCTGGTTAGGAAAGTCACTATTGCGCTCCCATTGCCATACACAGTTCAAATAGCACTTGCCGCTGTTCCCAGCAAGTACAGTGTATTGGACTGAAGAGGAGCTACTGTTCCTGTCACTTTCCTAAGCAGAATTGAACCAGATATGGCCCTTGTGTGTAGGAAGCACAGTTCTTTTGTTCTGAGCAAGCTCACTGTTCGTACCCCATAGGAAACACAGTAGAGTAGAAGAGTGCTCTTTTCTCAAAAGCAGAGTGTGTTTCTTGTAACACGAGCTAGCGTTTGTTTCCCAATCCTAAATGGAGTTGAATCACATGCAGTTTCTGGTCATATGAGCAAGAGTTGTTTTCTGGTAAGGAAAGTCACTATTGCCCTCCCATTGCCATACATAGTGCAAATATCATTCGCGTCTGTTCCCAGCAAGTACAGTGTATTGGACTGAATAGGAGCTACTGTTCTTCTCAGATTCCTAAGCAGAGTTGAACTAGATGTGGCCCGTGTGTGTAGGAAGCACAGTTCTTTTGTTCTGAGCAAGCTCACTCTTCGGACTCCATGGGAAACACAGTAGAGTAGAAGAGTGCTCTTTTCTCAAAAGCAGAGTATGTTTCTGGAAAGGCGAGCTAGTTAGTGTTTGTTTCCCAGTCAGAAATGGAGTTGAATCCCATGCAGTTCCTGGTCCTACGAGCAAGAATTTTTTTCTGTTAAGAAGAGTAACTATTGTGCTCCCATTGCCCTAAACAGTGCAAATAGCACTGGTGTCCGTTCCCAGCAAGTACAGTATATTGGACTGAAGAGGATCTACTGTTCTTGTCAGTTTCCTAAGCAGAGTTGAACTAGATATGGCCCGTGTGTGTAGGAAGCACAGTTCTTTTGTTCGGAGCAAGCTCACTGTTCGGACCCCATAGGAAACACAGTAGAGTAGAAGAGTGCTTATTTCTCAAAAACAGAGTGTGTTTCTTGTAAGGCGAGCTAGTGTTTGTTTCCCAGTCCTAAATGGAGTTGAATCACATGCAGTTTCTGGTTCTACGAGCAAGAGTTGTTTTCTGGTAAGAAGAGTCACTATTGTGCTCCCATTGTCATACACTGGGCAAATAGCACTGGCATCTGTTCCCAGCATGTACAGTGTATTGGACTGAAGAGGATCTACTGTTTTTGTCAGGTTCCTAAGCAGAATTGAACTAGATATGGCCCGTGTGTGTAGGAAGCACAGTTCTTTTGTTCTGAGCAATCTCACTGTTCGGACCCAATAGGAAACACAGTAGAGTAGAAGAGTGCCCTTTTCTCAAAAGCAGAGTGTGTTTCTTGTAAGGCGAGCTAGCGTTTGTTTCCCAGTCCTAAATGGAGTTGAATCACATGCAGTTTTTGGTCCTATGACCAAGAGTTGTTTTCTGGTAAGGAATGTCACTATTGTTCTCTCATTGCCATACACAGTGCAAATTGCACTCGCGTCTGTTCCCAGCATGTACAGTGTATTGGACTGAAGAAGAGCTACTTTTCTTCTCAGTTTTTTAAGCAGAGTTGAACTAGATATGGCCCGTGTGTGTACGAAGTACAGTTCTTTTGTTCTGAGCAAGCTCACTGTTCTGGCCCTATAAGAAACACAGTAGAGTAGATGAGTGCTCTTTTCTCAAAAGCAGAGTGTGTTTCTTGCAAGGCGAGCTAACGTTTTTTTTTTTCCCAGTCCTAAATGGAGTTGAATCCCATGCAGTTTCTGGTCCTACCAGCAAGAGTTGTTTGCTAGTAAGGAAAGTCACTATTGTGCTCCCATTGCCATACACAGTACAAATAGCACTCGCGTCTGTTTCCAGCAAGTACAGTGTATTGGACTGAAGAGGATCTACTGTTCTTGTCAGTTTCCTAAGAGGAGTTGAACTAGATATGGCCCGTGTGTGTAGGAAGCACAGTTCTTTTGTTCTGAGCCAGCTCACTGTTCTGGCCCTCTAGGAAACACAGTAGAGTAGAAGAGTGCTCTTTTCTCAAAAGCAGAGTGTGTTTCTTGTAAGGCAAGCTAGCGTTTGTTCCCAGTCCTAAATGGAGTTGAATCACATTCAGTTTCTGGTCCTACGAGCAAGAGTTGTTTTCTGGTAAGGAAAGTCACTATTCCGCTCCTATTGCCATACACAGTACAAATAGCACTCGCGTCTGTTCCCAGGAAGTACAGTGTATTGGACTGAAGAGGAGCTACTGTTCTTCTCAGTTTCCTAAGAGGAGTTGAACTAGATATGGCCCGTGTGTATAAGAAGCACAGTTCTTTTGTTCTGAGAAAGCTCACTGTGCGACACCATAGGAAACACAGTAGAGTAGAAGAGTGTTCTTTTCTCAAAAGCAGACTGTGTTTCTTGAAAGGCGAGCTAGTGTTTGTTTTCCAGTCAGAAATGGAGTTGAATCACATGCAGATTCTGGTCGTATGAGCAAGAGTTGTTTTCTGTAAAAAGAGCAACTATTGCGCTCCCTTTGCCATACACAGGGCAAATAGCAATGGCATCTGTTCCCAGCAAGTACAGTGTATTGGACTGAAGAGGAACTACTGTTCTTGTCAGTTTCCTAAGCAGAGATGAACTACATATGGCCCCTGTGTGTAGGAAGCACAGTTCTTTTTTTTCTGAGCAAGTTCACTGTCCTGGCCCTATAGGAAACACAGTAGAGTAGAAGAGTGCTCTTTTCTCAAAAGCAGAGTGTATTTCTTTTAAGGCAAGCTAGAGTTTGTTTCCCAGTCCTAAATGGAGTTGAATCACATGCAGTTTTTGATCCTACCAGCAAGAGTTGTTTGCTAGTAAGGAAAGTCACTATTGTGCTCCCTTTGCCATACGAAGTGCAAATAGCACTCGCGTCTGTTTCCAGCAAGTACAGTGTATTGGACTGAAGAGGATCTACTGTTCTTGTCAGTTTCCTAAGCAGAGTTGAACTAGATATGGCCCGTGTGTAGGAAGCACAGTTCATTTGTTCTGAGCAAGCTCAGTGTTCGGAAAACATAGGATACACAGTAGAGTAGAAGAGTGCTCTTTTCTCAAAAGCAGATTGTGTTTCTTGAAAGGCGAGCTAGTGTTTGTTTCCTAGTCAGAAATGGAGTTGAATCCCATGCAGTTTCTGGTCCTACGTTCAAGAGTTGTTTTCTGGTAAGAAGAGTCACTATTGCGCTCCCATTGTCATACACAGGGCAAATAGCACTGGCATCTGTTCCTAGCATGTACAGTGTATTGGACTGAAGAGGAGCTACTGTTCTTGTCAGTTTCCTAAGCAGAGTTGTACTAGATATGGCCCCTGTGTGTAGGAAGCACAGTTCTTTTGTTCTGAGCAAGCTGACTGTTCTGGGCCTAAAGGAAACACAGTAGAGTAGAAGAGTGCTCTTTTCTCAAAAGCAGAGTGTGGTTCTTGTAAGGCGAGCTAGCGTTTGTTTCCCAGTCCTAAATGGAGTTGAGTTACATGCAGTTTCAGGTCCTATGAGCAAGAGTTGTTTTCTGGTAAGAAGAGTCACTATTGCGCTCCCATTGTCATACACAGGGCAAATAGCATTGGCGTCGGTTCCCAGCATGTACAGTGTAATGGACTGAAGAGAATCTACTGTTCTTGTCAGGTTCCTAAGCAGAATTGAACTAGATATGGCCGTGTGTGTAGGAAGCACAGTTCTTTTGTTCTTAGAAAGCTCAATGTTCGGACCCCATAGGAAACACAATAGAGTAGAAGAGTGCTCTTTTCTCAAAAGCAGAGTGTGTTTCTTGTAAGGCGAGCTAGCATTTGTTTCCCAGTCCTAAATGGAGTTGAATCACATGCAGTTTCTGGACCTACGAGCAAGAGTTGTTTTCTGGTTAGGAAAGTCACTATTGCTCTCCCATTGCCATACACAGTTCAAATAGCACTTCCGTCTGTTCCCAGCAAGTACAGTGTATTGGAGTGAAGAGGAGCTACTGTTCCTTTCACTTTCCTAAGCAGAGTTGAACCAGATATTGCCCGTGTGTGTAGGAAGCACAGTTCTTTTGTTCTGAGCAAGCTCACTGTTCGTACCCCATAGGAAACACAGTAGAGTAGAAGAGTGCTCTTTTCTCAAAAGCAGAGTGTGTTTCTTGTAACACGAGCTAGCGTTTGGTTCCCAGTCTTAAATGGAGTTGAATCACATGCAGTTTCTGGTCGTAGGAGCAAGAGCTGTTTTCTGGTAAGGAAAGTCACTATTGCCCTCCCATTGCCATACATAGTGCAAATAGCATTCGCGTCTGTTCCCAGCAAGTACAGTGTATTGGACTGAATAGGAGCTACTGTTCTTCTCAGATTCCTAAGGAGAGTTGAACTAGATATGGCCCGTGTGTGTAGGAAGCACAGTTCTTTTGTTCTGAGCAAGCTCACTCTTCGGACTCCATGGGAAACACAGTAGAGTAGAAGAGTGCTCTTTTCACAAAAGCAGAGTATGTTTCTGGAAAGGCGAGCTAGTTAGTGTTTGTTTCCCAGTCAGAAATGGAGTTGAATCCCATGCAGTTCCTGGTCCTACGAGCAAGAATTTTTTTCTGTTAAGAAGAGTAACTATTGTGCTCCCAATGCCCTAAACAGTGCAAATAGCACTGGTGTCCGTTCCCAGCAAGTACAGTATATTGGACTGAAGAGGATCTACTGTTCTTGTCAGTTTCCTAAGCAGAGTTGAACTAGATATGGCCCGTGTGTGTAGGAAGCACAGTTCTTTTGTTCGGAGCAAGCTCACTGTTCGGACCCCATAGGAAACACAGTAGAGTAGAAGAGTGCTTATTTCTCAAAAACAGAGTGTGTTTCTTGTAAGGCGAGCTAGTGTTTGTTTCCCAGTCCTAAATGGAGTTGAATCACATGCAGTTTCTGGTTCTACGAGCAAGAGTTGTTTTCTGGTAAGAAGAGTCACTATTGTGCTCCCCTTGTCATACACTGGGCAAATAGCACTGGCATCTGTTCCCAGCATGTACAGTGTCTTGGACTGAAGAGGATCTACTGTTTTTGTCAGGTTCCTAAGCAGAATTGAACTAGATATGGCCCGTGTGTGTAGGAAGCACAGTTCTTTTGTTCTGAGCAATCTCACTGTTCGGACCCAATAGGAAACACAGTAGAGTAGAAGAGTGCCCTTTTCTCAAAAGCAGAGTGTGTTTCTTGTAAGGCGAGCTAGCGTTTGTTTCCCAGTCCTAAATGGAGTTGAATCACATGCAGTTTTTGGTCCTATGACCAAGAGTTGTTTTCTGGTAAGGAATGTCACTATTGTTCTCTCATTGCCATACACAGTGCAAATTGCACTCGCGTCTGTTCCCAGCATGTACAGTGTATTGGACTGAAGAAGAGCTACTTTTCTTCTCAGTTTTTTAAGCAGAGTTGAACTAGATATGGCCCGTGTGTGTACGAAGTACAGTTCTTTTGTTCTGAGCAAGCTCACTGTTCTGGCCCTATAAGAAACACAGTAGAGTAGATGAGTGCTCTTTTCTCAAAAGCAGAGTGTGTTTCTTGCAAGGCGAGCTAACGTTTTTTTTTCCGAGTCCTAAATGGAGTTGAATCCCATGCAGTTTCTGGTCCTACCAGCAAGAGTTGTTTGCTAGTAAGGAAAGTCACTATTGTGCTCCCATTGCCATACACAGTACAAATAGCACTCGCGTCTGTTTCCAGCAAGTACAGTGTATTGGACTGAAGAGGATCTACTGTTCTTGTCAGTTTCCTAAGAGGAGTTGAACTAGATATGGCCCGTGTGTGTAGGAAGCACAGTTCTTTTGTTCTGAGCCAGCTCACTGTTCTGGCCCTCTAGGAAACACAGTAGAGTAGAAGAGTGCTCTTTTCTCAAAAGCAGAGTGTGTTTCTTGTAAGGCAAGCTAGCGTTTGTTCCCAGTCCTAAATGGAGTTGAATCACATTCAGTTTCTGGTCCTACGAGCAAGAGTTGTTTTCTGGTAAGGAAAGTCACTATTCCGCTCCTATTGCCATACACAGTACAAATAGCACTCGCGTCTGTTCCCAGGAAGTACAGTGTATTGGACTGAAGAGGAGCTACTGTTCTTCTCAGTTTCCTAAGAGGAGTTGAACTAGATATGGCCCGTGTGTATAAGAAGCACAGTTCTTTTGTTCTGAGAAAGCTCACTGTGCGACACCATAGGAAACACAGTAGAGTAGAAGAGTGTTCTTTTCTCAAAAGCAGACTGTGTTTCTTGAAAGGCGAGCTAGTGTTTGTTTTCCAGTCAGAAATGGAGTTGAATCACATGCAGATTCTGGTCGTATGAGCAAGAGTTGTTTTCTGTAAAAAGAGCAACTATTGCGCTCCCTTTGCCATACACAGGGCAAATAGCAATGGCATCTGTACCCAGCAAGTACAGTGTATTGGACTGAAGAGGAACTACTGTTCTTGTCAGTTTCCTAAGCAGAGATGAACTACATATGGCCCCTGTGTGTAGGAAGCACAGTTCTTTTTTTTCTGAGCAAGTTCACTGTCCTGGCCCTATAGGAAACACAGTAGAGTAGAAGAGTGCTCTTTTCTCAAAAGCAGAGTGTATTTCTTTTAAGGCAAGCTAGAGTTTGTTTCCCAGTCCTAAATGGAGTTGAATCACATGCAGTTTTTGATCCTACCAGCAAGAGTTGTTTGCTAGTAAGGAAAGTCACTATTGTGCTCCCTTTGCCATACGAAGTGCAAATAGCACTCGCGTCTGTTTCCAGCAAGTACAGAGTATTGGACTGAAGAGGATCTACTGTTCTTGTCAGTTTCCTAAGCAGAGTTGAACTAGATATGGCCCGTGTGTAGGAAGCACAGTTCATTTGTTCTGAGCAAGCTCAGTGTTCGGAAAACATAGGATACACAGTAGAGTAGAAGAGTGCTCTTTTCTCAAAAGCAGATTGTGTTTCTTGAAAGGCGAGCTAGTGTTTGTTTCCTAGTCAGAAATGGAGTTGAATCCCATGCAGTTTCTGGTCCTACGTTCAAGAGTTGTTTTCTGGTAAGAAGAGTCACTATTGCGCTCCCATTGTCATACACAGGGCAAATAGCACTGGCATCTGTTCCTAGCATGTACAGTGTATTGGACTGAAGAGGAGCTACTGTTCTTGTCAGTTTCCTAAGCAGAGTTGTACTAGATATGGCCCCTGTGTGTAGGAAGCACAGTTCTTTTGTTCTGAGCAAGCTGACTGTTCTGGGCCTAAAGGAAACACAGTAGAGTAGAAGAGTGCTCTTTTCTCAAAAGCAGAGTGTGGTTCTTGTAAGGCGAGCTAGCGTTTGTTTCCCAGTCCTAAATGGAGTTGAGTTACATGCAGTTTCAGGTCCTATGAGCAAGAGTTGTTTTCTGGTAAGAAGAGTCACTATTGCGCTCCCATTGTCATACACAGGGCAAATAGCATTGGCGTCGGTTCCCAGCATGTACAGTGTAATGGACTGAAGAGAATCTACTGTTCTTGTCAGGTTCCTAAGCAGAATTGAACTAGATATGGCCGTGTGTGTAGGAAGCACAGTTCTTTTGTTCTTAGAAAGCTCAATGTTCGGACCCCATAGGAAACACAATAGAGTAGAAGAGTGCTCTTTTCTCAAAAGCAGAGTGTGTTTCTTGTAAGGCGAGCTAGCATTTGTTTCCCAGTCCTAAATGGAGTTGAATCACATGCAGTTTCTGGACCTACGAGCAAGAGTTGTTTTCTGGTTAGGAAAGTCACTATTGCTCTCCCATTGCCATACACAGTTCAAATAGCACTTCCGTCTGTTCCCAGCAAGTACAGTGTATTGGAGTGAAGAGGAGCTACTGTTCCTTTCACTTTCCTAAGCAGAGTTGAACCAGATATTGCCCGTGTGTGTAGGAAGCACAGTTCTTTTGTTCTGAGCAAGCTCACTGTTCGTACCCCATAGGAAACACAGTAGAGTAGAAGAGTGCTCTTTTCTCAAAAGCAGAGTGTGTTTCTTGTAACACGAGCTAGCGTTTGGTTCCCAGTCTTAAATGGAGTTGAATCACATGCAGTTTCTGGTCGTAGGAGCAAGAGCTGTTTTCTGGTAAGGAAAGTCACTATTGCCCTCCCATTGCCATACATAGTGCAAATAGCATTCGCTTCTGTTCCCAGCAAGTACAGTGTATTGGACTGAATAGGAGCTACTGTTCTTCTCAGATTCCTAAGCAGAGTTGAACTAGATATGGCCCGTGTGTGTAGGAAGCACAGTTCTTTTGTTCTGAGCAAGCTCACTCTTCGGACTCCATGGGAAACACAGTAGAGTAGAAGAGTGCTCTTTTCTCAAAAGCAGAGTATGTTTCTGGAAAGGCGAGCTAGTTAGTGTTTGTTTCCCAGTCAGAGATGGAGTTGAATCCCATGCAGTTCCTGGTCCTACGAGCAAGAATTTTTTTCTGTTAAGAAGAGTAACTATTGTGCTCCCATTGCCCTAAACAGTGCAAATAGCACTGGTGTCTGATCCCAGCAAGTACAGTATATTGGACTGAAGAGGATCTACTGTTCTTGTCAGTTTCCTAAGCAGAGTTGAACTAGATATGGCCCGTGTGTGTAGGAAGCACAGTTCTTTTGTTCGGAGCAAGCTCACTGTTCGGACCCCATAGGAAACACAGTAGAGTAGAAGAGTGCTTGTTTCTCAAATACAGAGTGTGTTTCTTGTAAGGCGAGCTAGTGTTTGTTTCCCAGTCCTAAATGGAGTTGAATCACATGCAGTTTCTGGTTCTACGAGCAAGAGTTGTTTTCTGGTAAGAAGAGTCACTATTGTGCTCCCATTGTCATACATAGGGTAAATAGCACTGGCATCTGTTCCCAGCATGTACAGTGTATTGGACTGAAGAGGATCTACTGTTTTTGTCAGGTTCCTAAGCAGAATTGAACTAGATATGCCCCGTGTGTGTAGGAAGCACAGTTCTTTTGTTCTGAGCAATCTCACTGTTCGGACCCAATAGGAAACACAGTAGAGTAGAAGAGTGCCCTTTTCTCAAAAGCAGAGTGTGTTTCTTGTAAGGCGAGCTAGCGTTTGTTTCCCAGTCCTAAATGGAGTTGAATCACATGCAGTTTTTGGTCCTATGACCAAGAGTTGTTTTCTGGTAAGGAATGTCACTATTGTTCTCTCATTGCCATACACAGTGCAAATTGCACTCGCGTCTGTTCCCAGCATGTACAGTGTATTGGACTGAAGAAGAGCTACTTTTCTTCTCAGTTTTTTAAGCAGAGTTGAAGTAGATATGGCCCGTGTGTGTACGAAGTACAGTTCTTTTGTTCTGAGCAAGCTCACTGTTCTGGCCCTATAAGAAACACAGTAGAGTAGAAGAGTGCTCTTTTCTCAAAAGCAGAGTGTGTTTATTGTAAGGCGAGCTGGCGTTTCTTTCCCAGTCCTAAATGGAGTTGAATCACATGCAGTTTCTGGTCCTACGAGCAAGAGTAGTTTTCTGATAAGAAGAGTCACTATTGGGCTCCCATTGCCATACACAGTGCAAATAGCACTCGCGTCTGTTCCCAGCAAGTACAGTGTATTGGACTGAAGAGGAGCTACTGCTCTTGTCAGTTTCCTAAGCAGAGTTGAACTAGATATGGCCCGTGTGTGTAGGAAGTACAGTTCTTTTGTTCTGAGCAAGCTCACTGTTCGGACACCATAGGAAACACAGTAGAGTATATGAGTGCTCTTTTCTCAAAAGCAGAGTGTGTTTCTTGCAAGGCGAGCTAGCGTTTTTTTCCCAGTCCTAAATGGAGTTGAATCCCATGCAGTTTCTGGTCCTACCAGCAAGAATTGTTTGCTAGTAAGGAAAGTCACTATTGTGCTCCCATTGCCATACACAGTACAAATAGCACTCGCGTCTGTTTCCAGCAAGTACAGTGTATTGGACTGAAGAGGATCTACTGTTCTTGTCATTTTCCTAAGAGGAGTTGAACTAGATATGGCCCGTGTGTGTAGGAAGCACAGTTCATTTGTTCTGAGCAAGCTCACTTTTCTGGCCCTATAGGAAACACAGTAGAGTAGAAGAGTGCTCTTTTCTCAAAAGCAGAGTGTGTTTCTTGTAAGGCAAGCTAGCGTTTGTTCCCAGTCCTAAATGGAGTTGAATCACATTCAGTTTCTGGTCCTACGAGCAAGAGTTGTTTTCTGGTAAGGAAAGTCACTATTGTGCTCCCATTGCCATACACAGTACAAATAGCACTCGCGTCTGTTCCCAGGAAGTACAGTGTATTGGACTGAAGAGGAGCTACTGTTCTTCTCAGTTTCCTAAGAGGAGTTGAACTAGATATGGCCCGTGTGTATAAGAAGCACAGTTCTTTTGTTCTGAGAAAGCTCACTGTGCGAAACAATAGGAACCACAGTAGAGTAGAATAGTGTTCTTTTCTCAAAAGCAGACTGTGTTTCTTGAAAGGCGAGCTAGTGTTTGTTTTCCAGTCAGAAATGGAGTTGAATCACATGCAGATTCTGGTCGTATGAGCAAGAGTTGTTTTCTGTAAAAAGAGTCACTATTGCGCTCCCTTTGCCATACACAGGGCAAATAGCACTGGCATCTGTTCCCAGCAAGTACAGTGTATTGGACTGAAGAGGACCTACTGTTCTTGTCAGTTTCCTAAGCAGAGATGAACTACATATGGCCCCTGTGTGTAGGACGCACAGTTCTTTTTTTTCTGAGCAAGTTCACTGTCCTGGCCCTATAGGAAACACAGTAGAGTAGAAGAGTGCTCTTTTCTCAAAAGCAGAGTGTGTTTTTTTTAAGGCGAGCTAGAGTTTGTTTCCCAGTCCTAAATGGAGTTGAATCACATGCAGTTTTTGGTCCTACCAGCAAGAGTTGTTTGCTAGTAAGGAAAGTCACTATTGTGCGCCCTTTGCCATACACAGTGCAAATAGCACTCGCGTCTGTTTCCAGCAAGTACAGTGTATTGGACTGAAGAGGATCTACTGTTCTTGTCAGTTTCCTAAGCAGAGTTGAACTAGATATGGCCCATGTGTAGGAAGCACAGTTCATTTGTTCTGAGCAAGCTCAGTGTTCGGAACACATAGGATACACAGTATAGTAGAAGAGTGCTCTTTTCTCAAAACCAGATTGTGTTTCTTGAAAGGCGAGCTAGTGTTTGTTTCCTAGTCAGAAATGGAGTTGAATCCCATGCAGTTTTTGGTCCTACCAGCAAGAGTTGTTTTCTGTTAAGGAAAGTCACTATTGCGATCCCATTCCCATACACAGTACAAATAGCACTCGCGTCTGTTCCCAGCAAGTATTGTGTATTGGACTGAAAAGAAGCTTCTGTTCTTGTCAGTTTCCTAAGCAGAGTTGAAATAGATATGACCCGTTTGTGTAGGAAGCACAGTTCTTTTGTTCTGAGCAAACTCACTGTTCGGACCCCATGGGAAACCCAGTAGAGTAGAAGAGTGCTCTTTTCTCAAAAGCAGAGTATGTTTCTTGTAAGGCAGGCTAGTGTTTGTTTCTCAGTCCTAAACGGAGTTGTGTCACATGCAGTTTCTGCTCGTATGAGCAAGAGTTGTTTTCTGGTAAGAAGAGTCACTATTGCACTCCCACTGCAATACACACTGCAAAAAGCACTCATGTCTATTCCCAGCAGTACAGTGTATTGGACTGATGAAGAGCTACTGTTCTTTTCAGTTTCCTAAGCAGAGTTGAACTAGATATGGCCCGTGTGTGTAGGAAGCACAGTTCTTTTGTTCTGAGCAAGCTCACTGTTCTGACTCTACAGGAAACACAGTGGAGTAGAAGAGTGCTCTTTTCTCAAAAGCACAGTTTGTTTCTTGTAAGGAGAGCTAGCGTTTGTTTCCCAGTCCTAAATGGAGTTGAATCACATGCAGTTTCTATTCCTATGAGCAAGAGTTGTTTTCTGGTAATAAGAGTCACTATTGCACTCCCATTGCCATACACAGTGCAAATGGCACTCGCGTCTGTTACCAGCAAGTACAGTGTATTGGACTGAAGAGGAGCTACAGTTCTTGTCAATTTCCCAAGCAGAGTTGAACTAGATATGGCCCATGTGAGTAGGAAGCACAGTTCATTTGTTCTGAGTAAGCTCACTGTTCAGACCCCATAGGAAACAATTAGAGTAGAAGAGTGCTCTTTTCTCAAAAGGAGATTGTGTTTCTTGTAAGTCGAACTAGCATTTGTTTCCCAGTCCTAAATGGAGTTGAATCCCATGCAGTTTCTGGTCCTACGAGCAAGAGTTGTTTTCTGGTAAGAAGAGTCACTATTGCGCTCCCATTGAGATACACAGTGCAAATAGCTTTGGCGTCGGTTCCAAGCAAGTACAGTGTATTGGACTGAAGAGGAGCTACTGTTCTTGTCAGTTTCCTAAGCAGAGTTGAACGAGATATGGCCCGTGTGTGTAGGAAGCACAATTCTTTTGTTCTGAGCAAGCTCACTGTTCTGGCCCTATAGGAAACACAGTAGAGTAGAAGAGTGCTCTTTTCTCAAAAGCAGAGTGTGTTTCTTGTAAGGCGAGCTAGCGTTTGTTTCCCAGTCCTAAATGGAGTTGAATCACATGCAGGATCTGGTCCTACAAGCAAGAGTTGTTTACTGATAAGAAGAGTCACTATTGTACTCCCATTGCCATACACAGTGCAAATAGCACTCGCTTCTGCTTCCAGCAGGTTCAGTGTATTGGACTGAAGACGAGCTACTGTTCTTGTCAGTTTCCTAAGCAGAGTTGAACTAGATATGGCCCGTGTGTGTAGGAAGCACACAGTTCTTTTGTTCTGAGCAAGCTCACTGTTCAGACCACATAGGAAACACAGCAGAGTAGAAGAGTGCACTTTTCTCAAAAGCAGAGTGTGTTTCTTGTAAGGCGAGCTAGCGTTTGTTTCCCAGTCCTAAATGGAGTTGAATCACATGCAGTTTCTATTCCTATGAGCAAGAGTTGTTTTCTGGTAAGAAGAGTCACTATTGCGCTCCCATTGCCATACACAGTGCAAATGGTAGTCGCGTCTTTTACCAGCAATTACAGTGTATTGGACTGAAGAGGAGCTACTGTTCTTGTCAGTTTCCTAAGCAGAGTTGAACTAGATATGGCCCGTGTGTGTAGGAAGCACAGTTCTTTTGTTCTGAGCAAGCTCACTGTTTGGACCCCATAGGAAACACAGTAGAGTAGAAGAGTGCTCTTTTCTCTGAAGCAGAGTGTGTTTCTTGTAAGGCGAGCTAGTGTTTGTTTCCCAGTCCTAAATGGAGTGGAATCACATGCAGTTTCTGGTCCTATAAGCAAGAGTTGTTTTCTGGTAAGGAAAGTCACTATTGCGCTCCCATTGCCATACACAGTGCAAATAGCACATGCGTCTGTTCCCAGCAAGTACAGTGTATCAGACTGAAGAGGAGCTACTGTTCTTTTCAGTTTCTTAAGCAGACTTGATCTAGATATGGCCGTGTGTGTAGGAAGCACAGTTTTTTTGTCCTGAGCAAGCTCACTGTTCGTAACACATAGGAAACACAGTAGAGTAGAAGAGTGCTCTTTTCTCAAAAGCAGAGTGTGTTTTTGGAAGGCGAGCTCGTGTTGGTTTCCCAGTCCTAAATGGTGTTGAGTCACATGCAGTTTTTTGTACTACGAGCAAGCGTTGTTTTCTGGTAAGAAGAGTCACTGTTGCGCTCCAAATGCCATATACAGTGCAAATAGCACTCGCTTCTGTTCCCAGCAAGTACAGTGTATCAGACTGAATAGGAGCTACTGTTCTTTTCAGTTTCCTAAGCAGACTTGAACTAGATATGGCCGTGTTTGTAGGAAGCACATTTTTTTTTTGTTCTAAGCAAGCTCACTGTTCGGAACACATAGGAAACAAAGTAGAGTAGAAGAATGCTCTTTTCTCAAAAGCAGAGTGTGTTTTTGGAAGGCGAGCTAGCGTTTGTTTCCCAGTCCTAAATGGAGTTGAGACACATGCAGTTTTTTGTCCTACGAGCAAGAGTTGTAATCTGGTAAGACGAGTCACTATTGTGCTCCAATTGCCATACACAGTGCCAATAGCACTCGCGTCTGTTCCGAGCAAGTACAGTGTATTGGACTGAATAGGAGCTACTGTTCTTGTCAGTTTCCTAAGAAGAGTTGAACTAGATATGGCCCGTGTGTGTAGGAAGCACAGTTCTTTTGTTCTGAGCAAGCTCACTGTTTGGACCCCATAGGAAACACAGTAGAGTAGAAGAGTGCTCTTTTCTCTAAAGCAGAGTGTTTTTCTTGTAAGGTGAGCTCGCGTTTGTTTCCCAGTCTTAAATGGAGTTTAGTCACATGCAGTTTTTGGTCCTACGAGCAAGAGTTGTTTTCTGGTAAGAAGAGTAACTATTGCGCTCCAAATGCCGTACACAGTGCAAATAGTACTCGCGTCTGTTCCCTTGAAGTACAGTGTATTGGACTGATTAGGAGCTATTGTTCTTGTCAGTTTCCTCAGCAGAGTTGAACTAGATATGGCCGTGTGTGTAGGAAGCACAGTTCTTTTGTTCTGAGCAAGCTCACTGTTCTGGCCCTATAGGAAACACAGTAGAGTAGAATTGTGCTCTTTTCTCAAAAGCAGAGTGTGTTTCTTGGACGTCGAGCTAGCATTTGTTTCCCAGTCCTAAATGGAGTTGAGTCACATACAGTTTTTTGTCCTACGAGCAAGAGTTGTTTTCTGGTAGACAAGTCACTATTGGGCTCCAATTGCCATACACAGTGCAAATAGCACTCGCGTCTGTTCCCTGCAAGTACAGTGTATTGGACTGAAGAGGATCTACTGTTCTTGTCAGTTTCCTAAGCAGAGTTGAACTAGATATGGCCCGTGTTTGTAGGAAGCACAGTTCTTTTGTTCTGAGCAAGCTCACTGTTCAGACCCCATAGGAAGCACAGTAGAGTAGATGAGTGCTCTTTTCTCAAAAGCAGAGTGTGTTTCATGTAAGGCGAGCTAGCATTTGTTTCCCAGTCCTAAATGGAGTTGAATCACATACAGTTTCTGGTCCTATGAGCAAGAGTTGTTTTCTGGTAAGGAAAGTCACTATTGCGATCCCATTGCCATACACATTGCAAATAGCACTCGCGTCTGTTCCCAGCAAGTACATTGTATCAGACTGAAGAGGAGCTACTGTTCTTGTCAGTTTCCTAAGCAGAGTGGAACTAGTTATGGCCCATGTGTAGGAAGCACAGGTCTTTTGTTCTGAGCAAGCTCACTGTTCTGGCCCTATAGGAAACACAGTAGAGTAGAAGAGTGCTCTTTTCTATAAAGCAGAGTGTGTTTCTTGTAAGGCGAGCTAGCGTTTGTTTCCCAGTCCTAAATGGAGTTGAATCACATGCAGTTTCTAGTCCTACGAGCAAGAGTTGTTTTATGGTAAGAAGAGTCACTTTTGGGCTGCCATTGCCATACACAGGACAAATAGCACTGGCGTCTGTTCCCAGCATGTACAGTGTATTGGACTGAAGAGGATCTACTGTTCTTGTCAGGTTCCTAAGCAGAATTGAACTACATATGGCCGTGTGTGTAGGAAGCACAGTTCTTTTGTTCTGAGCAAGTTCAGTGTTCGGACTCCATAGGAAACACAGTAGAGTAGAAGAGTGCTCTTTTCTCAAAAGCAGAGTGTGTTTCATGTAAGGCAAGGTAGCATTTGTTTCCCAGTCCTAAATGGAGTTGAATCACATGCAGTTTCTGGTACACGAGCAAGAGTTGTTTTCTGGTAAGAAGAGTCACTATTGCGCTGCCATTGCCATACACAGGACAAATAGCACTGGCGTCTGTTCCCAGCAAGTACAGTGTATTGGACTGAAGAGGATCTACTGTTCTTGTCAGGTTCCTAAGCAGACTTGAACTAGATATGGCCGTGTGTGTAGGAAGCACAGTTTTTTTGTTCGAGCAAGCTCACTTTTCGGAACACATAGGAAACACAGTAGAGTAGAAGAGTGCTCTTTTCTCAAAAGAAGAGTGTGTTTCTTAAAAGTCGAGCTAGCATTTATTTCCCAGTCCTAAATGGAGTCGAGTCACATGCAGTTTTTTGTCCTACGAGCAAGAGTTGTTTTCTGGTAAGAAAAGTCAATATTGGGCTCCAATTACCATACACAGTGCAAATAGCACTCGCTTCTGTTCCCTGCAAGTACATTGTATTGGACTGAATAGGAGCTACTGTTCTTGTCAGTTTACTAAGCAGAGTTGAACTAGATATGATCCGTGTGTGTAGGAAGCAAAGTTCTTTGGTTCTGAGCAAGCTCACTGTTTGGACACCATAAGAAACACAGTAGAGTAGAAGAGTGCTCTTTTCTCAAAAGCAGAGTGTGTTTCATGTAAGGCGAGCTAGCATTTGTTTCTCAGTCCTAAATGGAGTTGAATCACATGCAGTTTTTGGTCCTACGAGCAAGAGTTGTTTTCTGGTAAGGAAAGTCACTATTGCGCTCCCATTGCCATACACAGTGCAAATAGCACTCGCGTGTGTTCCCAGCAAGTACAGTGTATCGGACTGAAGAGGAGCTACTGTTCTTTTCAGTTTCCTAAGCAGAGTTGAACTAGATATGGCCGTGTGTGTAGGAAGCACAGTTCTTTTGTTCTGAGCAAGCTCACTGTTCGGACCCTATAGGAAACACAGTAGAGTAGAAGAGTGCGCTTTTCTCAAAAGCAGAGTGTGTTTCTTGTAAGGCAAGCTAGCGTTTGTTTCCCAGTCCTAAATGGAGTTGAATCACATGCAGTTTCTGGTCCACGAGCAAGAGTTGTTTTCTGGTAAGAAGAGTCACTATTGCGCTGCCATTGCCATACACAGGACAAATAGCACTGGCGTCTGTTCCCAGCAAGTACAGTGTATTGGACTGAAGAGGATCTACTGTTCTTGTCAGGTTCCTAAGCAGACTTGAACTAGATATGGCCGTGTGTGTAGGAAGCACAGTTTTTTTGTTCGAGTAAGCTCACTTTTCGGAACACATAGGAAACACAGTAGAGTAGAAGAGTGCTCTTTTCTCAAAAGCAGAGTGTGTTTTTAAAAGTCGAGCTAGCATTTGTTTCCCAGTCCTAAATGGAGTTGAGTCACATGCAGTTTTTTGTCCTACGAGCAAGAGTTGTTTTCTGGTAAGACAAGTCAATATTGGGCTCCAATTGCCATACACAGTGCAAATAGCACTCGCTTCTGTTCCCTGCAAGTACATTGTATTGGACTGAATAGGAGGTACTGTTCTTGTCAGTTTACTAAGCAGAGTTGAACTAGATATGATCCGTGTGTGTAGGAAGCACAGTTCTTTGGTTCCTAGCAAGCGCACTGTTTGGACCCCATAAGAAACACAGTAGAGTAGAAGAGTGCTCTTTTCTCAAAAGCAGAGTGTGTTTCATGTAAGGCGAGCTAGCATTTGTTTCTCAGTCCTAAATGGAGTTGAATCACATGCAGGTTCTGGTCCTACGAGCAAGAGTTGTTTTCTGGTAAGGAAAGTCACTATTGCGCTCCCATTGCCATACACAGTGCAAATAGCACTCGCGTGTGTTCCCAGCAAGTACAGTGTATCGGACTAAAGAGGAGCTACTGTTCTTGTCAGTTTCCTAAGCAGAGTTGAACTAGATATGGCCCGTGTGTGTAGGAAGCACAGTTCTTTTGTTCTGAGCAAGCTCACTGTTCGTACCCCATAGGAAACACAGTAGAGTAGAAGAGTGCTCTTTTCTCAAAAGCAGAGTGTGTTTCATGGAAGGCAAGCTAGCATTTGTTTCTCAGTCCTAAATGGAGTTGAATCATATGCAGTTTCTGGTCCTACGAGCAAGAGTTGTTTACTGGTAAGGAAAGTCACTATTGTGCTCCCATTGCCATCCACAGTGCAAATAGCACTGGCGTCTGTTCCCAGCAAGTACAGTGTATCGGACTGAAGAGGAGCTACTGTTCTTGTCAGTTTCCTAAGCAGAGTTGAACTAGATATGGCCCGTGTGTGTAGGAAGCACAGTTTTTTTTCTGAGCAAGCTCACTGTTCTGGCCCTATAGGAAACAAAGTAGAGTAGAAGAGTGCTCTTTTCTCTAAAGCAGAGTGTGTTTCTTGTAAGGCGAGCTATCGTTTGTTTCCCAGTCCTAAATGGAGTTGAATCACATGCAGTTTCTGGTCCTACGAGTAAGAGTTGTTTTATGGTAAGAAGAGTCACTATTGTGCTCCAATTGCCATATACAGGGCAAAGAGCACTGGCGTCTGTTCCCAGCAAGTACAGTGCATTGGACTGAAGAGGATCTACTGTTCTTTCAGGTTCCTAAGCAGAATTGAACTAGATATGGCCGTGTGTGTAGGAAGCACAGTTCTTTTGTTCTGAGCAAGCTCACTGTTCGGACCCTATAGGAAACACAGTAGAGTAGAAGAGTGCGCTTTTCTCAAAAGCAGAGTGTGTTTCTTGTAAGGCGAGCTAGCGTTTGTTTCCCAGTCCTAAATGGAGTTGAATCACATGCAGTTTCTGGTCCTATGAGCAAGAGTTGTTTTCTGGTAAGGAAAGTCACTATTGTGCTCCCATTGCCATATACAGTGCAAATAGCACTCGCGTCTGTTCCCAGCAAGTACAGTGTATCAGAATGAAGAGGAGCTACTTTTCTTGTCAGTTTCCTAAGCAGAGTTGAAGTAGATATGGCCCGTGTGTGTAGGAAGCACAGTTCTTATGTTCTGAGCAAGCTCACTGTTCTGGCCCTATAGGAAACACAGTAGAGTAGAAGAGTGCTCTTTTCTCAAAAGCAGAGTGTGTTTCTTGTAAGGCAAGCTAGCGTTTGTTTCCTAGTCCTAAATGGAGTTGAATCACATGCAGTTTCAGGTCCTACGAACAAGAGTTCTTTTCTGGTAAGGAAAGTCACATTGCGCGCCCATTGCCATACACAGTGCAAATAGCACTCATGTCTGTTCCCAGCAAGTACAGTGTATTGGACTGGATAGGTGCTACTGTTCTTGTCAGTTTCCTAAGCAGAGTTGAACTAGATATGATCCGTGTTTGTAGGAAGCACAGTTCATTTGTTCTTTGCAAGCTCACTGTTTGGACCCGATAGGAAACACAGTAGAGCAGAAGAGTGCTCTTTTCTCTAAAGCAGAGTGTGTTACTTGTAAGGCAAGCTAGCGTTTGTTTCGCAGTCCTAAATAAAGTTGAATCCCATGCAGTTTCTGGTACTACGAGCAAGAGTTGTTTTCTGGTAAAAAGAGTCACTATTGCGCTGCCATTGCCATACACAGGACAAATAGCACTGGCGTCTGTTCGCAGCAAGTACAGTATATTGGGCTGTAGAGGATCTATTGTTCTTGTCAGGTTCCTAAGCAGACTTGAACTAGATAAGGCCATGTGTGTAGGAAGCACAGTTTTTTTGTTCTGAGCAAGCTCACTGTTCGGACCCCATAGGAAACACAGTAGAGTAGAAGAGTGCTCTTTTCTCAAAAGCAGAGTGTGTTTCTTTTAAGGCGAGCTAGCGTTTGTTTCCCATTCCTAAATGGAGTGGAATCACATCCAGTTTGTGTTCCTACGAGCAAGAGTTGTTTTCTGGTAAGGAAAGTCACTATTGTGCTCCCATTGCCATACACAGTGCAAATAGACCTCCCATCTGTTCCCAGCAATTACAGTGTATTGGAAAGAAGAGGAGCTACTGTTCTTTTCAGTTTCCTAAGCAGAGTTGAACTACATATGGCCCGTGTGTGTAGGAAGCACAGTTCTTTTGTTCTGAGCAAGCTCACTGTTCTGGCCCTATAGGAAACACAGTAGAGTAGAAGAGTGCTCTTTTCTCAAAAGCAGAGTGTGTTTCTTGTAAAGAGAGCTAGAGTTTGTTTCCCAGTCCTAAATGGAGTTGAATCACATGCAGTTTCTGGTCCACGAGCAAGAGTTGTTTTCTGGTAAGAAGAGTCACTATTGCTCTGCCATTGTCATACACAGGACAAATAGCATTGGCGTCTGTTCCCAGCAAGTATACTGTATTGGACCGAAGAGGATCTACTGTTCTTGTCAGGTTCCTAAGCAGACTTGAACTAGATATGGCCGTGTGTGTAGGAAGCACAGTTTTTTTGTTCTGAGCAAGCTCACTTTTCGGAACACATAAGAAACACAGTAGAGTAGAAGAGTGCTCTTTTCTCAAAAGCAGAGTGTGTTTCTTGGACGTCGAGCTAGCATTTGTTTCCCAGTCCTAAATGGAGTTGAGTTACATGCAGTTTTTTGTCCTACGAGCAAGAGTTGTTTTCTGGTAAGACAAGTCACTATTGGGCTCCAATTGCAATACACAGTGCAAATAGCACTCGCGTCTGTTCCCTGCAAGTACAGTGTATTGGACTGAAGAGGATCTACTGTTCTTGTCAGTTTCCTAAGCAGAGTTGAACTAGATATGGCCCGTGTGTGTAGGAAGCACAGTTCTTTTGTTCTGAGCAAGCTCACTGTTCGGACCCTATAGGAAACACAGTAGAGTAGAAGAGTGCTCTTTTCTCAAAAGCAGAGTGTGTTTCTTGTAAGGCGATCTAGCGTTTCTTTCCCATTCCTAAATGGAGTTGAATCTCATGCAGTTTCTGGTCCTATGAGCAAGAGTTGTTTTCTGGTAAGGAAAGTCACTATTGTGCTCCCATTGCCATACACAGTGCAAATAGCACTCGCGTCTGTTCCCAGCAAGTGCAGTGTATCAGACTGAAGAGGAGCTACTTTTCTTGTCAGTTTCCTAAGCAGAGTTGAAGTAGATATGGCCCGTGTGTGTAGGGAGCACATTTCTTATGTTCTGAGCAAGCTCACTGTCCTGGCCCTATAGGAAACACAGTAGAGTAGAAGAGTGCTCTTTTCTCAAAAGCAGAGTGTGTTTCTTGTAAGGCAAGCTAGCGTTTGTTTCCTAGTCCTAAATGGAGTTGAATCACATGCAGTTTCAGGTCCTACGAACAAGAGTTCTTTTCTGGTAAGGAAAGTCGCATTGTGCGCCCATTGCCATACACAGTGCAAATAGCACTCATGTCTGTTCCCAGCAAGTACAGTGTATTGGACTGGATAGGTGCTACTGTTCTTATCAGTTTCCTAAGCAGAGTTGAACTAGATATGATCCGTGTTTGTAGGAAGCACAGTTCATTTGTTCTTTGCAAGCTCACTGTTTGGACCCCATAGGAAACACAGTAGAGCAGAAGAGTGCTCTTTTCTCTAAAGCAGAATGTGTTACTTGTAAGGCAAGCTAGCGTTTGTTTCGCAGTCCTAAATAAAGTTGAATCCCTTGCAGTTTCTGGTACTACGAGCAAGAGTTGTTTTCTGGTAAAAAGAGTCACTATTGCGCTGCCATTGCCATACACAGGACAAATAGCACTGGCGTCTGTTCGCAGCAAGTACAGTATATTGGGCTGAAGAGGATCTATTGTTCTTGTCAGGTTCCTAAGCAGACTTGAACTAGATATGGCCGTGTGTGTAGGAAGCACATTTTTTTTGTTCTGAGAAAGCTCACTGTTCGGACCCCATAGGAAACACAGTAGAGTACAAGAGTGCTCTTTTTTCAAAAGCAGAGTGTGTTTCTTTTAAGGCGAGCTAGAGTTTGTTTCCCATTCCTAAATGGAGTGGAATCACATGCAGTTTGTGTTCCTATGAGCAAGAGTTGTTTTCTGGTAAGGAAAGTCACTATTGTGCTCCCATTGCCATACACAGTGCACATAGACCTCCCATCTGTTCCCAGCAATTACAGTGTATTGGAAAGAAGAGGAGCTACTGTTCTTCTCAGTTTCCTAAGCAGAGTTGAACTACATATGGCCCGTGTGTGTAGGAAGCACAGTTCTTTTGTTCTGAGCAAGCTCACTGTTCTGGCCCTATAGGAAAAACAGTAGAGTAGAAGAGTGCTCTTTTCTCAAAAGCAGAGTGTGTTTCTTGTAAAGAGAGCTAGAGTTTGTTTCCCAGTCCTAAATGGAGTTGAATCACATGCAGTTTCTGGTCCACGAGCAAGAGTTGTTTTCTGGTAAGAAGAGTCACTATTGCTCTGCCATTGTCATACACAGGACAAATAGCATTGGCGTCTGTTCCCAGCAAGTATACTGTATTGGACCGAAGAGGATCTACTGTTCTTGTCAGGTTCCTAAGCAGACTTGAACTAGATATGGCCGTGTGTGTAGGAAGCACAGTTTTTTTGTTCTGAGCAAGCTCACTTTTCGGAACACATAAGAAACACAGTAGAGTAGAAGAGTGCTCTTTTCTCAAAAGCAGAGTGTGTTTCTTGGACGTCGAGCTAGCATTTGTTTCCCAGTCCTAAATGGAGTTGAGTTACATGCAGTTTTTTGTCCTACAAGCAAGAGTTGTTTTCTGGTAAGACAAGTCACTATTGGGCTCCAATTGCAATACACAGTGCAAATAGCACTCGCGTCTGTTCCCTGCAAGTACAGTGTATTGGACTGAAGAGGATCTACTGTTCTTGTCAGTTTCCTAAGCAGAGTTGAACTAGATATGGCCCGTGTGTGTAGGAAGCACAGTTCTTTTGTTCTGAGCAAGCTCACTGTTCGGACCCTATAGGAAACACAGTAGAGTAGAAGAGTGCTCTTTTCTCAAAAGCAGAGTGTGTTTCTTGTAAGGCGATCTAGCGTTTCTTTCCCATTCCTAAATGGAGTTGAATCTCATGCAGTTTCTGGTCCTATGAGCAAGAGTTGTTTTCTGGTAAGGAAAGTCACTATTGTGCTCCCATTGCCATACACAGTGCAAATAGCACTCGCGTCTGTTCCCAGCAAGTGCAGTGTATCAGACTGAAGAGGAGCTACTTTTCTTGTCAGTTTCCTAAGCAGAGTTGAAGTAGATATGGCCCGTGTGTGTAGGGAGCACATTTCTTATGTTCTGAGCAAGCTCACTGTTCTGGCCCTATAGGAAACACAGTAGAGTAGAAGAGTGCTCTTTTCTCAAAAGCAGAGTGTGTTTCTTGTAAGGCAAGCTAGCGTTTGTTTCCTAGTCCTAAATGGAGTTGAACCACATGCAGTTTCAGGTCCTACGAACAAGAGTTCTTTTCTGGTAAGGAAAGTCGCATTGCGCGCCCATTGCCATACACAGTGCAAATAGCACTCATGTCTGTTCCCAGCAAGTACAGTGTATTGAACTGGATAGGTGCTACTGTTCTTATCAGTTTCCTAAGCAGAGTTGAACTAGATATGATCCGTGTTTGTAGGAAGCACAGTTCATTTGTTCTTTGCAAGCTCACTGTTTGGACCCCATAGGAAACACAGTAGAGCAGAAGAGTGCTCTTTTCTCTAAAGCAGAGTGTGTTACTTGTAAGGCAAGCTAGCGTTTGTTTCGCAGTCCTAAATAAAGTTGAATCCCTTGCAGTTTCTGGTACTACAAGCAAGAGTTGTTTTCTGGTAAAAAGAGTCACTATTGCGCTGCCATTGCCATACACAGGACAAATAGCACTGGCGTCTGTTCGCAGCAAGTACAGTATATTGGGCTGAAGAGGATCTATTGTTCTTGTCAGGTTCCTAAGCAGACTTGAACTAGATATGGCCGTGTGTGTAGGAAGCACAGTTTTTTTGTTCTGAGAAAGCTCACTGTTCGGACCCCATAGGAAACACAGTAGAGTACAAGAGTGCTCTTTTCTCAAAAGCAGAGTGTGTTTCTTTTAAGGCGAGCTAGCGTTTGTTTCCCATTCCTAAATGGAGTGGAATCACATGCAGTTTGTGTTCCTATGAGCAAGAGTTGTTTTCTGGTAAGGAAAGTCACTATTGTGCTCCCATTGCCATACACAGTGCACATAGACCTCCCATCTGTTCCCAGCAATTACAGTGTATTGGAAAGAAGAGGAGCTACTGTTCTTCTCAGTTTCCTAAGCAGAGTTGAACTACATATGGCCCGTGTGTGTAGGAAGCACAGTTCTTTTGTTCTGAGCAAGCTCACTGTTCTGGCCCTATAGGAAACACAGTAGAGTAGAAGAGTGCTCTTTTCTCAAAAGCAGAGTGTGTTTCTTGGACGTCGAGCTAGCATTTGTTTCCCAGTCCTAAATGGAGTTGAGTTACATGCAGTTTTTTGTCCTACGAGCAAGAGTTGTTTTCTGGTAAGACAAGTCACTATTGGGCTCCAATTGCAATACACAGTGCAAATAGCACTCGCGTCTGTTCCCTGCAAGTACAGTGTATTGGACTGAAGAGGATCTACTGTTCTTGTCAGTTTCCTAAGCAGAGTTGAACTAGATATGGCCCGTGTGTGTAGGAAGCACAGTTCTTTTGTTCTGAGCAAGCTCACTGTTCGGACCCTATAGGAAACACAGTAGAGTAGAAGAGTGCTCTTTTCTCAAAAGCAGAGTGTGTTTCTTGTAAGGCGATCTAGCGTTTCTTTCCCATTCCTAAATGGAGTTGAATCTCATGCAGTTTCTGGTCCTATGAGCAAGAGTTGTTTTCTGGTAAGGAAAGTCACTATTGTGCTCCCATTGCCATACACAGTGCAAATAGCACTCGCGTCTGTTCCCAGCAAGTGCAGTGTATCAGACTGAAGAGGAGCTACTTTTCTTGTCAGTTTCCTAAGCAGAGTTGAAGTAGATATGGCCCGTGTGTGTAGGGAGCACATTTCTTATGTTCTGAGCAAGCTCACTGTTCTGGCCCTATAGGAAACACAGTAGAGTAGAAGAGTGCTCTTTTCTCAAAAGCAGAGTGTGTTTCTTGTAAGGCAAGCTAGCGTTTGTTTCCTAGTCCTAAATGGAGTTGAATCACATGCAGTTTCAGGTCCTACGAACAAGAGTTCTTTTCTGGTAAGGAAAGTCGCATTGCGCGCCCATTGCCATACACAGTGCAAATAGCACTCATGTCTGTTCCCAGCAAGTACAGTGTATTGGACTGGATAGGTGCTACTGTTCTTATCAGTTTCCTAAGCAGAGTTGAACTAGATATGATCCGTGTTTGTAGGAAGCACAGTTCATTTGTTCTTTGCAAGCTCACTGTTTGGACCCCATAGGAAACACAGTAGAGCAGAAGAGTGCTCTTTTCTCTAAAGCAGAGTGTGTTACTTGTAAGGCAAGCTAGCGTTTGTTTCGCAGTCCTAAATAAAGTTGAATCCCTTGCAGTTTCTGGTACTACGAGCAAGAGTTGTTTTCTGGTAAAAAGAGTCACTATTGCGCTGCCATTGCCATACACAGGACAAATAGCACTGGCGTCTGTTAGCAGCAAGTACAGTATATTGGGCTGAAGAGGATCTATTGTTCTTGTCAGGTTCCTAAGCAGACTTGAACTAGATATGGCCGTGTGTGTAGGAAGCAGAGTTTTTTTGTTCTGAGAAAGCTCACTGTTCGGACCTCATAGGAAACACAGTAGAGTACAAGAGTGCTCTTTTCTCAAAAGCAGAGTGTGTTTCTTTTAAGGCGAGCTAGCGTTTGTTTCCCATTCCTAAATGGAGTGGAATCACATGCAGTTTGTGTTCCTATGAGCAAGAGTTGTTTTCTGGTAAGGAAAGTCACTATTGTGCTCCCATTGCCATACACAGTGCACATAGACCTCCCATCTGTTCCCAGCAATTACAGTGTATTGGAAAGAAGAGGAGCTACTGTTCTTCTCAGTTTCCTAAGCAGAGTTGAACTACATATGGCCCGTGTGTGTAGGAAGCACAGTTCTTTTGTTCTGAGCAAGCTCACTGTTCTGGCCCTATAGGAAACACAGTAGAGTAGAAGAGTGCTCTTTTCTCAAAAGCAGAGTGTGTTTCTTGTAAAGAGAGCTAGAGTTTGTTTCCCAGTCCTAAATGGAGTTGAATCACATGCAGTTTCTTGTCCACGAGCAAGAGTTGTTTTCTGGTAAGAAGAGTCACTATTGCTCAGCCATTGCCATACACAGGACAAATAGCATTGGCATCTGTTCCCAGCAAGTACACTGTATTGGACCGAAGAGGATCTACTGTTCTTGTCAGGTTCCTAAGCAGACTTGAACTAGATATGGCCGTGTGTGTAGGAAGCACAGTTTTTTTGTTCTGAGCAAGCTCACTTTTCGGAACACATAAGAAACACAGTAGAGTAGAAGAGTGCTCTTTTCTCAAAAGCAGAGTGTGTTTCTTGGACGTCGAGCTAGCATTTGTTTCCCAGTCCTAAATGGAGTTGAGTCACATGCAGTTTTTTGTCCTACGAGCAAGAGTTGTTTTCTGGTAAGACAAGTCACTATTGGCCTCCAATTGCCATACACAGTGCAAATAGCACTCGCGTATGTTCCCTGCAAGTACAGTGTATTGGACTGAAGAGGATCTACTGTTCTTGTCAGTTTCCTAAGCAGAGTTGAACTAGATATGGCCCGTGTGTGTAGGAAGCACAGTTCTTTTGTTCTGAGCAAGCTCACTGTTCAGACCCCATAGGAAGCACAGTAGAGTAGAAGTGTGCTCTTTTCTCAAAAGCAGAGTGTGTTTCATGTAAGGCGAGCTAGCATTTGTTTCCCAGTCCTAAATGGAGTTGAATCCCATGCAGTTTCTGGTCCTACGAGCAAGAGTTCTTTTCTGGTAAGAATAATCACTATTGCGCTCACAATGTCATACACAGTGCAAATAGCATTGTCGTCGGTTCCCAGCATGTACAGTGTATTGGACTGAAGAGAATCTGCTGTTCTTGTCAGGTTCCTAAGCAGAATTGAACTAGATATGGTCGTGTTTGTAGGAAGCACAGTTCTTTTTTTCTGAGCAAGTTCACTGTTCTGGCCCTATAGGAAACACAGTAGAGTAGAAGAGTGCTCTTTTCTCAAAAGCAGAGTGTGTTTCTTGTAAGGCGAGCTAGCGTTTCTTTCCCAGTCCTAAATGGAGTTGAGTCACTTGCAGTTTCTGGTCCTACGAGCAAGAGTCGTTTTCTGGTAAGAAGAGTCACTATTGCGCTCCCATTGTCCTACACAGGGCAAATAGCACTGGTGCCTGTTCCCAGCATGTGCAGTGTATTTGACTGGAGGGTATACTGTTCTTGTCAGTTTCCTAAGCTGAATTGAACTAGATATGGCCTTGTGTGTAGGAAGCACACTTCTTTTGTTCTGTGCAATCTCACTGTTCTGGCCCTATAGGAAACACAGTAGAGTAGAAGAGTGCTCTTTTTTCAAAAGCAGAGTGTGTTTCTTGCAAGGAGAGCTAGCGTTTTTTACCCAGTCCTAAATGGAGTTGAATCACATGCAGTTTCTGATCCTACGAGCAAGAGTTGTTTTCTGGTAAGAAGAGTCACTATTGCGCTCCCATTGTCATACACAGGGCAAATAGCACTGGCGTCGGTTCCCAGCATGTACAGTGTATTTGACTGAATAGAATCTACTGTTCTTCTCAGGTTCCTAAGCAGAAATGAACTAGATATGGCCGTGTATGTAGGAAGCACAGTTCTTTTGTTCTGAGCATGCTCACTGTTCGGACCCCATAGGAAACACAGTAGAGTAGAAGAGTGATCTTTTCTCTAAAGCAGAGTGTGTTTCTTGTAAGGCGAGCTAGCGTTTGTTTCCCAGACCTAAATGGAGTTGAATCACATGCAGTTTCTGGTCCTACAAGCAAGAGATGTTTTCTTGTAGGGAAAGTCACTATTGCGATCTCATTGACATACACAGTTCAAATAGCACTTGCTTCTGTTCCCAGCAAGTACAGTGTATTGGACTGAAGAGGAGCTACTGTTCTTGTCAGTTTCCTAAGCAGAGTTGAACTAGATATGGCCCGTGTGTGTAGGAAGCACAGGTCTTTTGTTCTGAGCAAGCTTACTGTTCGGACCCCATAGAAAACCCAGTAGAGTAGATGAGTGCTCTTTTCTCAAAAGCAGAGTGTGTTTCTTGTAGGCGAGCTAGCGTTTGTTTCCCAGTACTAAATGGAGTTGAATCCCATGCAGTTTCTGGTCCTACGAGCAAGAGTTGTTTTCTGGTAAGAAGAATCACTATTGCGCTCAAAATGTCATACACAGTGCAAATAGCTTTGGCGTCGGTTCCCAGCAAGTACAGTGTATTGGACTGAAGAGGAGCTACTGTTCTTGTCAGTTTTCTAAGCAGAGTTGAACTAGATATGGCCCGTGTGTGTAGGAAGCCCAGTTATTTTTTTCTAAGCAAGCTCACTGTTCGGACCCCATAGGAAACACAGTAGTGTAGAGGAGTGCTCTTTTCTCAAAAGCAGAGTTTGTTTCTTGTATGGCGGGCTAGCGTTTTTTTCTCAGTCCTATATGGAGTTGAATCCCATGCAGTTTCTGGTCCTACGAGCAAGAGTTGTTTTCTGGTAAGAAGAGTCACTATTGTGCTCCCATTTTCATACACAGGGCAAATAGCACTGGCGTCTGTTCCCAGCATGTACAGTGTATTGGACTGAAGAGGATCTACTGTTCTCGTCAGTTTCCTAAGCAGAATTGAACTAGATATGGCCGTGTGTGTAGGAGGCACAGTTCTCTTGTTCTGAGCAAGCTCACTGTTCTGGCCCTATAGGAAACACAGTAGAGTAGAAGAGTGCTCTTTTCTCAAAAGCAGAGTGTGTTTCTTGTAAGGCGAGCTAGCGTTTGTTTCCCAGTCCTAAATGGAGTTGAATCACTGGCAGTTTCTGTTCCTATGAGCAAGAGTTGTTTTCTGGTAAGGAATGTCACTATTACGCTCCCATTGACATACATAGTGCAAATAGCACTCGTGTCTGTTCCCAGCAATTACAGTGTATTGGACTGAAGAGGAGCTGCTGTTCTTGTCATTTTCCTAAGAGGAGTTGATCTAGATATGGACCGTGTGTGTAGGAAACACAGTTCTTTTTTTCTGAGAATGCACACTGTGCGGACACCATAGGAAACACAGTAGAGTAGATGAGTGCTCTTTTCTCAAAATTAGATTGTGTTCCTTGAGAGGCGAGCTAGTATTTACTTCCCAGTCAGAAAAGGAGTTGAATCCCATGCAGTTTCTGGTCCTACAAGTAAGAGTTGTTTTCTGGTAAGAAGAGTCACTATTGCGCTCCCATTGCCATACACAGTGCAAATAGCACTTGTGTCTGTTCCCAGCAAGTACAGTGTATTGGACTGAAGAGGAGCTACTGTTCTTGTCAGTTTCCTAAGCAGAGTGGAACGAGATATGGCCCATGTGTGTAGTAAGCACAGTTCTTTTGTTCTGAGCAAGCTCACTGTTCGGACACCATAGGAAACACAGTAGAGTAGAAGTGTGCTCTTTTCTCAAAAGTAGAGTGTGTTTCTTGTAAGGCGAGCTAGCGTTTTTTTCCCAGTCCTAAATGGAGTTGAATCACATGCAGTTCCTGGTCCTACCAGCAAGAGTTGTTTTCTGGTAAGAAGAGTCAATATTGCACACCCATTGTCATACACAGGGCAAATAGCACTTGCGTCTGTTCCCAGCAAGTACAGTGTATTGGACTGAAGAGGATCTACTGTTCTTGTCAGTTTCCTAAGCAGAGTTGAACCAGATATGTCCCGTGTGTGTAGGAAGCACAGGTCTTTTGTTCTGAGCAAGCTCACAGTTCGGACACTGTAGGAAACACAATAGAGTAGAAGAGTGCCCTTTTCTCAAAAGCAGAGTGTGTTCCTTGTAAGGCGAGCTAGCATTTGTTTCCCAGTCCTAAATGGTGTTGTATCACATCCAGTTTTTGGGCCTATGAGCAAGAGTTGTTTTCTGGTAAGGAAAGTCACTATTGTGCTCTCATTCCCATACATAGTGCAAATAGCACTCGCGTCTGTTCCCAGCAAGTACAGTGTATTGGACTGAAGAGGAGCTACTCTTCTTGTCATTTTCATAAGAGGAGTTGAACCAGATATATCCCAAGTGTGTAGGAAGCACAGTTCTTTTGTTCTGAGAAAGCACACTGTGCGGACACCATCGGAAACACAGTAGAGTAGATGAGAGCTCTTTTCTCAAAATTAGATTGTGTTTCTTGAAAGGTGAGCTAGTATTTGCTTCCCAGTCAGAAATGGAGTTGAATCCCATGCCGTTTCTAGTCCTACGAGCAAGAGTTTTTTTCTGGTAAGAAGAGTCACTATTGGGCTCCCATTGCCATACAAGTGCAAATAGCACTGGCGTCTGTTCCCAGCAAGTACAGTGTATTCGAATGAAGAGCAGCTACTGTTCTTGTCAGTTTTCTAAGCAGAGTTGAACTAGATATGGCCCGTGTGTGTAGGAAGCCCAGTTCTTTTGTTCTGAGCAAGCTCACTGTTCAGACCCAATTGGAAACACAATAGAGTAGAAGCGTGCTCTTTTCTCCAAAGCAGAGTGTGTTTCTTGTAAGGCAAGATAGCGTTTGTTTCACAGTACTAAATGGAGTTGAATCCCATGCAGTTTATGGTCCTACGAGCAAGAGTTGTTTTCTGGTAAGAAGAGTCACTATTGTGCTCCCATTGTCATACACAGTGCAAATAGCACTGGCGTCTGTTCCCAGCAAGTACGGTGTATTGGACTGAAGAGCAGCTACTGTTCTTGTCAGTTTCCTAAGCAGAGTATTACTAGATATGGCCCGTGTGTGTAGGAAGCACAGTTCATTTGTTCTTAGCAAGCTCACTGTTCGGACCCCATAGGAAACACTGTAGAGTAGAAGAGTGCTCTTGTCTCAAAAGCAGAGTGCGTTTCTTGAAAGGCGAGCTAGTCTTTGTTTCCCAGTCAGAAATGGAATTTAATCCCGTGCAGTTTCTGGTCCTATGAGCAAGAGTTTTTTTCTGGTAAGAAGAGACACTATTGCGCTCCCATTGCCATAAACAGTGCAAATAGCACAGGCTTCTGATCCCTGCATATACAGAGTATTGGACTGAATAGGAGCTCCTGTTCTTGTCAGATTCCTGAGCAGAGTTGAACTAGATATGTCCCCTGTGTGTAGGAAGCACAGTTCTTTTGTTCTGAGCAAGTTCACTGTTCTGGCCCTATAGGAAACACAGTAGAGTAGAAGAGTGCTGTTTTCTCAAAAGCAGAGTGTGTTTCTTGTAAGGCGAGCTAGCGTTTCTTTCCCAGTCCTAAATCGAGTTGAATCACATGCAGTTTCTTGTCCTACGAGCAAGAGTTGTTTTTTGGTAAGAAGAGTCACTATTGCGCTCCCATTGTCATACACAGGGCAAATAGCACTGGCGTCTGTTCCCAGCATGTACAGTGTATTGGACTGAAGAGGTTCTACTGTTCTTGTCAGTTTCCTCAGTAGAATTGAACTATATATGCCCCGTGTGTGGGAAGCACAGTTTTTGTGTTCTGAGCAAGCTCACTGTTCGGAACACATAGGAAACACAGTAGAGTAGAAGAGTGCTCTTTTCTCAAAAGCAGAGTGTGCTTCTTGGAAGTCGAGCTAGTGTTTGTTTCCCAGTCCTAAATGGAGTTGAGTCACATGCAGTTTTTTGTCCTACGAGCAAGAGTTTTTTTCTGGTAAGACAAGTCACTATTGTGCTCCAATTGTCATACACAGTGCAAATAGCACTCGTGTCTGTTCCCCGCAAGTACAGTGTATTGGACTGAAGAGGAGCTACTGTTCTTGTCAGTTTCCTAAGCAGAGTTGAACTAGATATAGCCCGTGTGTGTAGGAAGCACAGTTCTTTTGTTCTGAGCAAGCTCACTGTTTGGACCTCATAGGAAACACAGTAGAGTAGAAGAGTGCTCTTTTCTCTAAAGCAGAGTGTGTTTCTTGTAAGCCCATCTAGTGTTTCTATCCCAGTCCTAAATGGAGTTGAATTACATGCAGTTTCTGGTCCTACGAGCAAGAGTTGTTTTATGGTAAGAAGAGTCACTATTGCGCTGCCATTGCCATACACAGGACAAATAGCCCTCGTGTCTGTTCCCAGCAGGTACAGGGTATTGGACTGAAGAGGAGCTACTGTTCTTCTCAGTTTCCTAAGCAGAGTTGAACTAGATATAGCCCGTGTGTGTAGGAAGCACAGTTCTTTTGTTCTGAGCAAGCTCACTGTTCGGACCTCATAGGAAACACGGTAGAGTAGAAGAGTGTTCTTTCCTGTAAAGCAGAGTGTGTTTCTTGTAAGGTGAGTTAGCATTTGTTTCCCAGTCCAAAATGTAGTTGAATCACATGCAGTTTCTGGTCCTACGAGCAAGAGATGTTTTATGGTAAGAAGAGTCACTATTGTGCTGCCATTGCCATACACAGGACAAATAGCACTGGTGTCTGTTCCCAGCAAGTACAGTGTATTGGATTGAAGAGGATCTACTGTTCTTGTCAGGTTCCTAAGCAGAATTGAACTAGATATGGCCGTGTGTGTAAGAAGCACAGTTCTTTTGTTCTGAGCAAGCTCACTGTTCGGATACCATAGGAAACACAGTAGAGTAGAAGAGTGCTCTTTTCTCAAAAGCAGAGTGTGTTTCTTGTAAGGCGAGCTAGCGTTTGTTTCCTAGTCCTAAATGGAGTTGAATCACATGCAGTTTCGGGTCCTACGAACAAGAGTTGTTTTCTGGAAAGGAAAGTCACTATTGCGCTCCCATTGCCCTACACAAGGCAAATAGCACTCGCGTCTTTTCCCAGCAAGTACAGTGTATTGGACTGAATAGGAGCTACTGTTCTTGTCGGTTTCCTAAGCAGAGTTGAACTAGATATGGTCCGTGTGTGTAGCAAGCACAGTTCTTTTGTTCTGAGCAAGCTCACTGTTTGGACCACATAGGAAACACAGTAGAGTAGAAGAGTGCTCTTTTCTCTAAAGCAGAGTGTGTTTCTTGTAAGGCGAGCTAGCGTTTGTTTCCCAGTCCTAAATGGAGTGGAATCACATGCAGTTTCTGGTTCTACAAGCAAGAGTTATTTTCTGGTAAGGAAAGTCACTATTGCGCTCCCATTGCCATACACAGTGCAAATAGCCCTCCCGTCTGTTCCCAGCAAGTACAGTGTATTTGACTGAAGAGCAGCTAGTGTTCTTGTCAGTTTCCTAAGTAGAGTTGAACTAGATATCCGCGTGTCTGTAGGAAGCACAGTTCTTTTGTTCTGAGCAAGCTCACAGTTCGGACCCCGTAGGAAACACAATAGAGTAGAAGAGTGCCCTTTTCTCAAAATCAGAGTGTGTTTCCTGTAAGGCGAGACAGCGTTTGTTACCCAGTACTAAATGGAGTTGAATCCCATGCAGTTTGTGGTCCTAGGAGCAAGAGTTGTTTTCTGGTAAGAAGAGTCACTATTGCGCTCCCATTGTCATACACAGGGCAAATAGCACAGGCATCTGTTCCCAGCATGTACAGTGTATTGGACTGAAGAGGAGCTACTTTTCTTGTCAGTTTCCTAAGCAGAGTTGAACTAGATATGGCCTGTGTGTGTAGGAAGCACAGGTCTTTTGTTCTGAGCAAGCTCACAGTTCGGACCCTGTAGGAAACACAATAGAGTAGAAGAGTGCCCTTTTCTTAAAATCAGAGTGTGTTTCCTGTAAGGCGAGACAGCGTTTGTTACCGAGTACTAAATGGAGTTGAATCCCATGCAGTTTGTGGTCCTAGGAGCAAGAGTTGTTTTCTGGTAAGAAGAGTCACTATTGCGCTCCCATTGTCATACACAGGGCAAATAGCACAGGCATCTGTTCCCAGCATGTACAGTGTATTGGACTGAAGAGGAGCTACTCTTCTTGTCAGTTTCCTAAGCAGAGTTGAACTAGATATGGCCCGTGTGTGTAGGAAGCACAGGTCTTTTGTTCTGAGCAAGCTCACAGTTCGGACCCCGTAGGAAACACAATAGAGAGAAGAGTGCCCTTTTCTCAAAAGCAGAGTGTGTTTCTTGTAAGGCGAGCTAGCGTTTGTTTCCCAGTCCTAAATGGAGTTGAATCACATGCAGTTTCTGGTCCTATGAGCAAGAGTTGTTTTCTGGTAAGGAAAGTCACTATTGCGCTCCCATTCCCATTCATAGTGCAAATAGCACTCGCGTCTGTTCCCAGCAAGTACAGTGTATTGGACTGAAGAGGAGCTACTGTTCTTGTCAGTTTCCTAAGCAGAGTTGAACTAGATATGGCTCCTATGTGTAGGAAGCACAGTTCTTTTGTTCTGAGAAAGCACACTGTGCGGACACCATCGGAAACACAGTAGAGTAGATGAGAGCTCTTTTCTCAAAATTAGATTGTGTTTCTTGAAAGGCGAGCTAGTATTTGCTTCCCAGTCAGAAATGGAGTTGAATCCCATGCCGTTTCTAGTCCTACGAGCAAGAGTATTTTCTGGTAAGAAGAGTCACTATTGGGCTCCCATTGCCATACAAGTGCAAATAGCACTGGCGTCTGTTCCCAGCAAGTACAGTGTATTCGAATGAAGAGCAGCTACTGTTCTTGTCAGTTTTCTAAGCAGAGTTGAACTAGATATGGCCCGTGTGTGTAGGAAGCACAGTTCTTTTGTTCTGAGCAAGCTCACTGTTCAGACCCAATTGGAAACACAATAGAGTAGAAGCGTGCTCTTTTCTCAAAAGCAGAGTGTGTTTCTTGTAAGGCAAGATAGCGTTTGTTTCACAGTACTAAATGGAGTTGAATCCCATGCAGTTTGTGGTCCTACGAGCAAGAGTTGTTTTCTGGTAAGAAGAGTCACTATTGTGCTCCCATTGTCATACACAGTGCAAATAGCACTGGCGTCTCTTCCCAGCAAGTACAGTGTATTGGACTGAAGAGGAGCTACTGTTCTTGTCAGTTTACTAAGCAGAGTTGAACTAGATATGGCCCGTGTGTGTAGGAAGCACAGTTCTTTTGTTCTGAGCAAGCTCACTGTTTGGACCTCATAGGAAACACAGTAGAGTAGAAGAGTGCTCTTTTCTCTAAAGCAGAGTGTGTTTCTTGTAAGGCCAGCTAGTGTTTCTATCCCAGTCCTAAATGGAGTTGAATTACATGCAGTTTCTGGTCCTACGAGCAAGAGTTGTTTTATGGTAAGAAGAGTCACTATTGCGCTGCCATTGCCATACACAGGACAAATAGCCCTCGTGTCTGTTCCCAGCAAGTACAGGGTATTGGACTGAAGAGGAGCTACTGTTCTTCTCAGTTTCCTAAGCAGAGTTGAACTAGATATAGCCCGTGTGTGTAGGAAGCACAGTTCTTTTGTTCTGAGCAAGCTCACTGTTCGGACCTCATAGGAAACACAGTAGAGTAGAAGAGTGCTCATTTCTGTAAAGCAGAGTGTGTTTCTTGTAAGGCGAGTTAGCATTTCTTTCCCAGTCCAAAATGGAGTTGAATCACATGCAATTTCTGGTCCTACGAGCAAGAGATGTTTTATGGTAAGAAGAGTCACTATTGTGCTGCCATTGCCATACACAGGACAAATAGCACTGGCGTCTGTTCCCAGCAAGTACAGTGTATTGGATTGAAGAGGATCTACTGTTCTTGTCAGTTTCCTAAGCAGAATTGAACTAGATATGGCCGTGTGTGTAGGAAGCACAGTTCTTTTGTTCTGAGCAAGCTCACTGTTCGGACACCATAGGAAACACAGTAGAGTAGAAGAGTGCTCTTTTCTCAAAAGCAGAGTGTGTTTTTGTAAGGTGATCTAGCGTTTGTTTCCTAGTCCTAAATGGAGTTGAATCACATGCAGTTTCTGGTCCTACGAACAAGAGTTGTTTTCTGGTAAGGAAAGTCACTATTGCGCTCCCATTGCCCTACACAAGGCAAATAGCACTCGCGTCTTTTCCCAGCATGTACAGTGTATTGGACTGAATAGGAGCTACTGTTCTTGTTGGTTTCCTAAGCAGAGTTGAACTAGATATGGTCCGTGTGTGTAGCAAGCACAGTTCTTTTGTTCTGAGCAAGCTCACTGTTTGGACCCCATAGGAAACACAGTAGAGTAGAAGAGTGCTCTTTTCTCTAAAGCAGAGTGTGTTTCTTGTAAGGCGAGCTAGCATTTGTTTCCCAGTCCTAAATGGAGTGGAATCACATGCAGTTTCTGGTCCTACGAGCAAGAGTTATTTTCTGGTAAGGAAAGTCACTATTGCGCTCCCATTGCCATACTCAGAGCAAATAGCCCTCCTGTCTGTTCCCAGCAAGTACAGTGTATTGGACTTTAGAGGAGCTACTGATCTTCTCAGTTTCCTAAGCAGAGTTGAACTAGATATGGCCCGTGTGTGTAGGAAGCACAGTTCTTATGTTCTGAGCAAGCTCACTGTTCTGGCCCTATGGGAAACACAGTAGAGTTGAAGAGTGCTCTTTTCTCAAAAGCAGAGTGTGTTTCTTGTAAAGCGAGCTAGCGTTTGTTTCCCAGTCCTAAATGGAGTTGAATCACATGCAGTCTCTGGTCCTACGAGCAAGAGTTGTTTTCTGGTAAAAAGAGTCACTATTGCGCTGACTATGCCATACACAGGACAAATAGCACTGGCGTCTGTTCCCAGCAAGTACAGTGTATTGGACTGAAGAGGATCTACTGTTCTTGTCAGGTTCCCAGGCAGACTTGAACTAGATATGGCCATGTGTGTAAGAAGCACAGTTTTTTTGTTCTGAGCAAGCTCACTTTTCGGAACACATAGGAAACACAGTAGAGTAGACGAGTGCTCTTTTCTCAAAAGCAGAGTGTGTTTCTTGTAAGGCGAGCTAGCGTTTGTTTCCCAGTCCTAAATGGAGTTGAGTCACATGCAGTTTTATGTCCTATGAGCAAGAGTTTTTTTCTGGTAAGACAAGTCACTATAAGGCTCCAATTGCCATACACAGTGCAAATAGCACTCGCGTATGTTTCCCGCAAGTACAGTGTATTGGACTGAAGAGGATCTACTGTTCTTGTCAGTTTCCTAAGCAGAGTTGAACTAGATATGGCCCGTGTGTGTAGGAAGCACAGTTCTTTTGTTCTGAGCAAGCTCACTGTTCTGGCCCTATAGGAAACACAGTAGAGTAGAAGAGTGCTCTTTTCTCTAAAGCAGAGTGTGTTTCTGTAAGGTGAGCTAGCTTTTGTTTCCCAGTCCTAAATGGAGTTGAATCACATGCAGTTTCTGGTCCTACGAGCAAGAGTTGTTTTATGGTAAGAAGAGTCACTATTGCGCTGCCATTGCCATACACAGGACAAATAGCACTGGCGACTGTTCCCAGCACGTACAGTGTATTGGACTGAAGAGGATCTACTGTTATTGTCAGGTTCCTAAGCAGAATTGAACTAGATATGGCCATGTGTGTAGGAAGCACAGTTCTTTTGTTCTGAGCAAGCTCACTGTTCGGACCCTATAGGAAACACAGAAGAGTAGAAGTGTGACCTTTTCTCAAAGCAGAGCGTGTTTCTTGTAAGGCGAGCTAGCGTTTGTTTCCCAGTCCTAAATGGAGTTGAGTCACATGCAGTTTTTTGTCCAACGAGCAAGAGTTGTTTTCTGGTAAGACAAGTCACTATTGTGCTCCAATTGCCATACACAGTGCAAATATCACTCGCTTCTGTTCCCCACAAGTACAGTGTATCGGACTGAAGAGGAGCTACTGTTCTTGTCAGTTTCCTAAGCAGAGTTGAACTAGATATCGCCCGTGTATGTAGGAAGCACAGTTCTTATGTTCTGAGCAAGCTCACTGTTCTGGCCCTATAGGAAACACAGTAGAGTAGAAGAGTGCTCTTTTCTCAAAAGCAGAGTGTGTTTCTTGTAAAGTAGGCTAGAGTTTGTTTCCCATTCATAAATGGAGTTGAATCACATGGAGTTTCTGGTCCTACGAACAAGAGTTGTTTTCTGGTAAGGAAAGTCACTATTGCGCTCCCATTGCCCTACACAAGGCAAATATCACTCGCGTCTGTTCCCAGCAAGTACAGTGTATCGGACTGAAGAGGAGCTACTGTTCTTGTCAGTTTCCTAAGCAGAGTTGAACTAGATATGGCCCGTGTGTAGGAAGCACAGTTCTTTTGTTCTGAGCAAGCTCACTGTTCGGACACCATAGGAAACACAGTAGAGTAGAAGAGTGCTCTTTTCTCAAAAGCAGAGTGTGTTTCTTGTAAGGCGAGCTAGCGTTTGTTTCCCAGTCCTAAGTGGAGTTGAATCACATGCAGGTTCTGGTCCTAAGAGCAAGAGCTGTTTTCTGGTAAGGAAAGTCACTATTGTGCTCCCGTTGCCATACACAGTGCAAATAGCTCCCGCGTCTGTTCCCAGCAAGTACAGTGTATTGGACTGAAGAGGAGCTACTGTTCTTGTCAGTTTCCTAAGCAGAGTTGAACATGATATGGCCCGTGTGTGTAGGAAGCACAGTTCTTATGTTCAGAGCAAGCTCACTGTTCTGGCCCTATAGGAAACACTGTAGAGTAGAAGCGTGCTCTTTTCTCAAAAGCAGAGTGTGTTTTTGTAAGGCAAGCTAGCGTTTGTTTCCTAGTCCTAAATGGAGTTGAATCACATGCAGTTTCTGGTCCTACGAACAAGAGTTGTTTTCTGGTAAGGAAAGTCTCTATTGCGCTCCCATTGCCCTACACAAGGCAAGTAGCACTTGCGTCTTTTCCCAGCAAGTACGGTGTATCGGACTGAAGAGGAGCTACTGTTCTTGTCAGTTTCCTAAGCAGAGTTGAACTAGATATGGCCCGTGTGTAGGAAGCACAGTTCTTTTGTTCTGAGCAAGCTCACTGTTCTGGCCCTATAGGAAACACAGTAGAGTAGAAGAGTGCTCTTTTCTCTAAAGCAGAGTGTGTTTCTTGTAAGGTGAGCTAGCTTTTTTTTCCCAGTCCTAAATGGAGTTGAATCACATGCAGTTTCTGGTCCTACGAGCAAGAGTTGTTTTATGGTAAGAAGAGTCACTATTGCGCTGCCATTGCCATACACAGGACAAATAGCACTGGCGTCTGTTCCCAGGAAGTACAGTGTATTGGACTGAAGAGGATCTACTGTTCTTGTCAGGTTCCTAAGCAGAATTGAACTAGTTATGGCCGTGTGTGTAGGAAGCACAGTTCTTTTGTTCTGAGCAAGCTCACTTTTCAGACCCAATAGGAAACACAGTAGAGTAGAAGAGTGCTCTTTTCTCAAAAGCAGAGTGTGTTTCTTGTAAGGCGAGCTAGCGTTTGTTTCCCAGTCCTAAATGGAGTTGAGTCACATGCAGTTTCTTGTCCTAGGAGCAAGAGTTGTTTTCTGGTAAGGAAAGTAACTATTGTGCTCCCATTGCCATACACAGTGCAAATAGCCCTCCTGTCTGTTCCCAGCAAGTACATCGTGTTGGACTGAAGAGGAGCTACTGTTCTTGTCAGTTTCCTAAGCAGAGTTGAACTAGATATGGCCCGTGTGTAGGAAGCACAGTTCTTTTGTTCTGAGCAAGCTCACTGTTCTGGCCCTATAGGAAACACAGTAGAGTAGAAGAGTGCTCTTTTCTCTAAAGCAGAGTGTGTTTCTTGTAAGGTGAGCTAGCTTTTGTTTCCCAGTCCTAAATGGAGTTGAATCACATGCAGTTTCTGGTCCTACGAGCAAGAGTTGTTTTATCGTAAGAAGAGTCACTATTGCGCAGCCATTGCCATATGCAGGACAAATAGCACTGGCGTCTGTTCCCAGGAAGTACAGTATATTGGCCTGAAGAGGATCTACTGTTCTTGTCAGGTTCCTCAGCAGAATTGAACTAGTTATGGCCGTGTGTGTAGGAAGCACAGTTCTTTTGTTCTGAGCAAGCTCACTTTTCAGACCCAATAGGAAACACAGTAGAGTAGAAGAGTGCTCTTTTCTCAAAAGCAGAGTGTGTTTCTTGTAAGGCGAGCTAGCGTTTGTTTCCCAGTCCTAAATGGAGTTGAGTCACATGCAGTTTTTTGTCCTATGAGCAAGAGCTGTTTTCTGGTAAGACGAGTCACTATTGGGCTCCAATTGCCATACACAGTGCAAATAGCACTCGCGTCTGTTCCCCGAAAGTACAGTGTATTGGACTGAAGAGGAGCTACAGTTCCTCTCAGTTTCCTAAGCAGAGTTGAACTAGATATGGCCCGTGTGTGTAGGAAGCACAGTTCTTTTGTTCTGAGCAAGCTCACTGTTCGGACCACATAGGAAGCACAGTAGAGTAGAAGAGTGCTCTTTTCTCTAAAGCAGAGTGTGTTTCTTGTAAGGTGAGCTAGCTTTCGTTTCCCAGTCCTAAATGGAGTTGAATCACATGCAGTTTCTGGTCCTACAAGCAAGAATTGTTTTCTGGTAAGACAAATCACTATTGGACTCCAATAGCCATACACAGTGCAAATAGCACTTGCGTCTGTTCCGCGCAAGTACAGTGTATTGGACTGAAGAGGATCTAGTGTTCTTGTCAGTTTCCTAAGCAGAGTTGAACATGATATGGCCCGTGTGTGTAGGAAGCACAGTTCTTATGTTCAGAGCAAGCTCACTGTTCTGGCCCTATAGGAAACACAGTAGAGTAGAAGCGTGCTCTTTTCTCAAAAGCAGAGTGTGTTTTTGTAAGGCAAGCTAGCGTTTGTTTCCTAGTCCTAAATGGAGTTGAATCACATGCAGTTTCTGGTCCTACGAAAAAGAGTTGTTTTCTGGTAAGGAAAGTCTCTATTGCGCTCCCATTGCCCTACACAAGGCAAGTAGCACTTGCGTCTTTTCCCAGCAGGTACGGTGTATCGGACTGAAGAGGAGCTACTGTTCTTGTCAGTTTCATAAGCAGAGTTGAACTAGATATGGCCCGTGTGTAGGAAGCACAGTTCTTTTGTTCTGAGCAAGCTCACTGTTCTGGCCCTATAGGAAACACAGTAGAGTAGAAGAGTGCTCTTTTCTCTAAAGCAGAGTGTGTTTCTTGTAAGGTGAGCTAGCTTTTTTTCCCAGTCCTAAATGGAGTTGAATCCCATGCAGTTTCTGGTCCTACGAGCAAGAGTTGTTTTATGGTAAGAAGAGTCACTATTGCGCTGCCATTGCCATACACAGGACAAATAGCACTGGCGTCTGTTCCCAGGAAGTACAGTGTATTGGACTGAAGAGGATCTACTGTTCTTGTCAGGTTCCTAAGCAGAATTGAACTAGTTATGGCCGTGTGTGTAGGAAGCACAGTTCTTTTGTTCTGAGCAAGCTCACTTTTCAGACCCAATAGGAAACACAGTAGAGTAGAAGAGTGCTCTTTTCTCAAAAGCAGAGTGTGTTTCTTGTAAGGCGAGCTAGCATTTGTTTCCCAGTCCTAAATGGAGTTGAGTCACATGCAGTTTCTTGTCCTAGGAGCAAGAGTTGTTTTCTGGTAAGGAAAGTAACTATTGTGCTCCCATTGCCATACACAGTGCAAATAGCCCTCCTGTCTGTTCCCAGCAAGTACAGTGTGTTGGACTGAAGAGGAGCTACTGTTCTTGTCAGTTTCCTAAGCAGAGTTGAACTAGATATGGCCCGTGTGTAGGAAGCACAGTTCTTTTGTTCTGAGCAAGCTCACTGTTCTGGCCCTATAGGAAACACAGTAGAGTAGAAGAGTGCTCTTTTCTCTAAAGCAGAGTGTGTTTCTTGTAAGGTGAGCTAGCTTTTGTTTCCCAGTCCTAAATGGAGTTGAATCACATGCAGTTTCTGGTCCTACGAGCAAGAGTTGTTTTCTGGTAAGGAAAGTCTCTATTGCGCTCCCATTGCCCTACACAAGGCAAGTAGCACTTGCGTCTTTTCCCAGCAAGTACGGTGTATCGGACTGAAGAGGAGCTACTGTTCTTGTCAGTTTCCTAAGCAGAGTTGAACTAGATATGGCCTGTGTGTAGGAAGCACAGTTCTTTTGTTCTGAGCAAGCTCACTGTTCTGGCCCTATAGGAAACACAGTAGAGTAGAAGAGTGCTCTTTTCTCTAAAGCAGAGTGTGTTTCTTGTAAGGTGAGCTAGCTTTTTTTTCCCAGTCCTAAATGGAGTTGAATCACATGCAGTTTCTGGTCCTACGAGCAAGAGTTGTTTTATGGTAAGAAGAGTCACTATTGCGCTGCCATTGCCATACACAGGACAAATAGCACTGGCGTCTGTTCCCAGGAAGTACAGTGTATTGGACTGAAGAGGATCTACTGTTCTTGTCAGGTTCCTAAGCAGAATTGAACTAGTTATGTCCGTGTGTGTAGGAAGCACAGTTCTTTTGTTCTGAGCAAGCTCACTTTTCAGACCCAATAGGAAACACAGTAGAGTAGAAGAGTGCTCTTTTCTCAAAAGCAGAGTGTGTTTCTTGTAAGGCGAGCTAGCGTTTGTTACCCAGTCCTAAATGGAGTTGAGTCACATGCAGTTTCTTGTCCTAGGAGCAAGAGTTGTTTTCTGGTAAGGAAAGTAACTATTGTGCTCCCATTGCCATACACAGTGCAAATAGCCCTCCTGTCTGTTCCCAGCAAGTACAGTGTGTAGGACTGAAGAGGAGCTACTGTTCTTGTGAGTTTCCTAAGCAGAGTTGAACTAGATATGGCCCGTGTGTAGGAAGCACAGTTCTTTTGTTCTGAGCAAGCTCACTGTTCTGGCCCTATAGGAAACACAGTAGAGTAGAAGAGTGCTCTTTTCTCTAAAGCAGAGTGTGTTTCTTGTAAGGTGAGCTAGCTTTTGTTTCCCAGTCCTAAATGGAGTTGAATCACATGCAGTTTCTGGTCCTACGAGCAAGAGTTGTTTTATCGTAAGAAGAGTCACTATTGCGCAGCCATTGCCATATGCAGGACAAATAGCACTGGCGTCTGTTCCCAGGAAGTACAGTATATTGGACTGAAGAGGATCTACTGTTCTTGTCAGGTTCCTAAGCAGAATTGAACTAGTTATGGCCGTGTGTGTAGGAAGCACAGTTCTTTTGTTCTGAGCAAGCTCACTGTTCAGACCCAATAGGAAACACAGTAGAGTAGAAGAGTACTCTTTTCTCAAAAGCAGAGTGTGTTTCTTGTAAGGCGAGCTAGCGTTTGTTTCCCAGTCCTAAATGGAGTTGAGTCACATGCAGTTTTTTGTCCTATGAGCAAGAGCTGTTTTCTGGTAAGACAAGTCACTATTGGGCTCCAATTGCCATACACAGTGCAAATAGCTCTCGCGTCTGTTCCCCGAAAGTACAGTGTATTGGACTGAAGAGGAGCTACAGTTCCTCTCAGTTTCCTAAGCAGAGTTGAACTAGATATGGCCCGTGTGTGTAGGAAGCACAGTTCTTTTGTTCTGAGCAAGCTCACTGTTCGGACCACATAGGAAGCACAGTAGAGTAGAAGAGTGCTCTTTTCTCTAAAGCAGAGTGTGTTTCTTGTAAGGTGAGCTAGCTTTCGTTTCCCAGTCCTAAATGGAGTTGAATCACATGCAGTTTCTGGTCCTACAAGCAAGAATTGTTTTCTGGTAAGACAAATCACTATTGGACTCCAATTTCCATACACAGTGCAAATAGCACTTGCGTCTGTTCCCCGCAAGTACAGTGTATTGGACTGAAGAGGATCTAGTGTTCTTTTCAGTTTCCTAAGCAGAGTTGAACTAGAAATGGCCGGTGTGTGTAGGAATCACAGTTCTTTTGTTCTGAGCAAGCTCACTGTTTGGACCCCATAGGAAACACAGTAGAGTAGAAGAGTGCTCTTTTCTCAAAAGCAGAGTGTGTTTCATGGAAGGCTAGCTAGCATTTGTATCCCAGTCCTAAATGCAGTTGAATCCCATGCAGTTTCTGGTCCTATGAGCAAGAGTTGTTTTCTGGTAAGGAAAGTCACTATTGCGCTCCCATTGCCATACACAGTGCAAATAGCACTCGCGTCTGTTCCCAGCAAGTACAGTGTTTCGGACTGAAGAGGAGCTACTGTTCTTCTCAGTTTCCTAAGCAGAGTTGAACTAGTTATGGCCCGTGTGTAGGAAGCACAGTTCTTTTGTTCTGAGCAAGCTCACTGTTCGGACACCATAGGAAACACAGTAGAGTAGAAGTGTGCTCTTTTCTCAAAAGCAGAGTGTGTTTTTGTAAGGCAAGCTAGCGTTTGTTTCCTAGTTAAATGAAGTTGAATCACATGCAGTTTCTGGTCCTACGAAGAAGAGTTGTTTTCTGGTAAAGAAAGTCACTATTGCGCTCCCATTGCCATACACAGTGCAAATAGCACTCGCGTCTGTTCCCAGCAAGTACAGTGTATCGGACTGAAGAGGAGCTACTGTTCTTGTCAGTTTCCTAAGCAGAGTTGAACTAGATATGGCCCGTGTGTAGGAAGCACAGTTCTTTTGTTCTGAGCAAGCTCACTGTTCTGGCCCTATAGGAAACACAGTAGAGTAGAAGAGTGCTCTTTCCACAAAAGCAGAGTGTGTTTCTTGTAAGGTGAGCTAGCTTTTGTTTCCCAGTCCTAAATGGAGTTGAATCACATGCAGTTTCTGGTCCTACGAGCAAGAGTTGTTTTATAGTAAGAAGAGTCACTATTGCGCTGCCATTGCCATACACAGGACAAATAGCACTGGCGTCTGTTCCCAGCAAGTACAGTGTATTGGACTGAAAAGGATCTACTGTTCTTGTCAGGTCCTAAGCAGAATTGAACTAGATATGGTCGTGTATGTAGGAAGCACAGTTCTTTTGTTCTGAGCAGGCTCACTGTTCGGACCCCATAGGAAACACAGTAGAGTAGAAGAATGCTCTTTTCTCAAAAGCAGAGTGTTTTTCTTGTAAGGCGAGCTAGCATTTGTTTCCCAGTCCTAAATGGAGTTGAGTCACATGCAGTTTCGGTCCTATGAGCAAGAGTTGTTTTCCGGTAAGACGAGTCACTATTGTGCTCCAATTTCCATACACAGTGCAAATAGCACTCGCGTCTGTTCCCCGAAAGTACAGTGTATTGGACTGAAGAGGAGCTACTGTTCTTCTCAGTTTCCTAAGCAGAGTTGAACTAGATTTGGCCCGTGTGTAGGAAGCACAGTTCTTTTGTTCTGAGCAAGCTCACTGTTCGGACCCCATAGGAAGCACAATAGAGTAGAAGGGTGCTCTTTTCTCAAAAGCAGAGTGTGTTTCATGGAAGGCGAGCTAGCATTTGTTTCCCAGTCCTAAATGGAGTTGAATCACATGCAGTTTCTGGTCCTACAAAGAAGAGTTGTTTTCTGGTAAAGAAAGTCACTATTGCGCTCCCATTGCCATACACAGTACAAATAGAACTATCGTCTGTTCCCAGCAAGTACAGTGTATCGGACTGAAGAGGAGCTACTGTTCTTGTCAGTTTCCTAAGCAGAGTTGAACTAGATATGGCCCGTGTGTAGGAAGCACAGTTCTTTTGTTCTTAGCAAGCACATTGTTCTGGCCCTATAGGAAACACAGTAGAGTAGAAGAGTGTTCTTTTCTCTAAAGCAGAGTGTGTTTCTTGTAAGGTGAGCTAGCTTTTGTTTCCCAGTCCTAAATGGAGTTGAATCACATGCAGTTTCTGATCCTACGAGCAAGAGTTGTTTTATGGTAAGAAGAGTCACTATTGCGCTGTCATTGCCATACACAGTGCAAATAGCACTCGCGTCTGTTCCCCGAAAGTACAGTGTATTGGACTGAAGAGAAGCAACTGTTCTTCTCAGTTTCCTAAGCACAGTTGAACTAGATATGGCCCGTGTGTGTAGGAAGCACAGTTCTTTTGTTCTGAGCAAGCTCACTGTTTGGACCCCAGAGGAAACACAGTAGAGTAGAAATGTGCTCTTTTCTCTAAAGCAGAGTGTATTTCTTGTAAGGAGAGCTAGGGTTTGTTTCCCAGTCCTAAATGGAGTTGAATCACATGCAGTTTCTGGTCCTACGAGCAAGAGTTGTTTTATGGTAAGGAAAGTCACTATTGTGCTCCCATTGCCATACACAGTGCAAATCGCACATGCGTCTGTTCCCAGCAAGTACAGTGTATTGGACTGAAGAGGAGCTACTGTTCTTGTCAGTTTCCTAAGCAGAATTGAACTAGATATGGCCCGTGTGTAGGAAGCACAGTTCTTTTGTTCTGAGCAAGCTCACTGTTCTGGCCCTATAGGAAACACAGTAGAGTAGAAGAGTGCTCTTTTCTCTAAAGCAGAGTGTGTTTCTTGTAAGGTGAGCTAGCTTTTGTTTCCCAGTCCTAAATGGAGTTGAATCACATGCAGTTTCTGGTCCTACGAGCAAGAGTTGTTTTAGGTTAAGAAGAGTCACTATTGCACTGCCATTGCCATACACAGGACAAATAGCACTGGCGTCTGTTAGCAGCAAGTACAGTGTATTGGACTGAAGAGGATCTACTGTTCTTGTCAGGTTCCTAAGCAGAATTGAACTAGTTATGGCCGTGTGTATAGGAAGCACAGTTCTTTTGTTCTGAGCAAGCTCACTGTTCAGACCCAATAGGAAACACAGTAGAGTAGAAGAGTGCTCTTTTCTCAAAAGCAGAGTGTGTTTCTTGTAAGGTGAGCTAGCTTTTGTTTCCCAGTCCTAAATGGAGTTGAATCACATGCAGTTTCTGGTCCTACGAGCAAGAGTTGTTTTATGGTAAGAAGAGTCACTATTGCGCAGCCATTGCCATACGCAGGACAAATAGCACTGGCGTCTGTTCCCAGGAAGTACAGTATATTGGACTGAAGAGGATCTACTGTTCTTGTCAGGTTCCTAAGCAGAATTGAACTAGTTATGGCCGTGTGTGTAGGAAGCACAGTTCTTTTGTTCTGAGCAAGCTCACTGTTCAGACCCAATAGGAAACACAGTAGAGTAGAACAGTGCTCTTTTCTCAAAAGCAGAGTGTGTTTCTTGTAAGGCGAGCTAGCGTTTGTTTCCCAGTCCTAAATGGAGTTGAGTCACATGCAGTTTTTTGTCCTACGAGCAAGAGCTGTTTTCTGGTAAGACGAGTCACTATTGGGCTCCAATTGCCATACACAGTGCAAATAGCACTCGCGTCTGTTCCCCGAAAGTACAGTGTATTGGACTGAAGAGGAGCTACTGTTCCTCTCAGTTTCCTAAGCAGAGTTGAACTAGATATGGCCCGTGTGTGTAGGAAGCACAGTTCTTTTGTTCTGAGCAAGCTCACTGTTCGTACACGATAGGAAGCACAGTAGAGTAGAAGAGTGCTCTTTTCTCAAAAGCAGAGTGTGTTTCATGGAAGGCGAGCTAGCATTTGTATCCCAGTCCTAAATGGAGTTGAATCCCATGCAGTTTCTGGTCCTATGAGCAAGAGTTGTTTTCTGGTATGGAAAGTCACTATTGCGCTCCCATTGCCATACACAGTGCAAATAGCACTCGCGTCTGTTCTCAGCAAGTACAGTGTTTCTGACTGAAGAGGAGCTACTGTTCTTGTCAGTTTCCTAAGCAGAGTTGAACTAGTTATGGCCCTTGTGTAGGAAGCACATTTCTTTTGTTCTGACCAAGCTCACTGTTCTGGCCATATAGGAAACACAGTAGAGTAGAAGAGTGCTCTTTTCTCTAAAGCAGAGTGTGTTTCTTGTAATGCGAGCTAGCGTTTGTTTCCCAGTCCTAAATGGAGTTGAATCACATGCAGTTTCTAGTCCTACGTGCAAGAGTTGTTTTATTGTAAGAATAGTCACTATTGCGCTGCCATTGCCATACACAGGACAAATAGCACTGGCGTCTGTTCCCAGCAAGTACAGTGTATTGGACTGAAGAGGATCTACTGTTCTTGTCAGGTTCCTAAGCAGAATTGAACTAGATATGGCCGTGTGTGTAGGAAGCACAGTTCTTTTTTTCTAAGCAAGCTCACTGTTCGGACACCATAGGAAACACAGTAGAGTAGAAGAGTGCTCTTTTCTCAAAAGCAGAGTGTGTTTCTTGTAAGGCGAGCTAGCATTTGTTTCCCAGTTCTAAATGGAGTTGAATCACATGCAGTTTCTGGTCCTAAGAGCATGAGTTGTTTTCTGGTAAGGAAAGTCACTATTGCGCTCCCCTTGCTATACACAGTGCAAATAGCTCTCCCGTCTGTTCCCAGCAATACAGTGTATCGGACAGAAGAGGAGCTACTGTTCTTGTCAGTTTCCTAAGCAGAGTTGAACATGATATGGCCCGTGTGTGTAGGAAGCACAGTTCTTATGTTCTGAGCAAGCTCACTGTTCTAGCCCTACAGGAAAAACAGTAGAGTAGAAGCGTGCTCTTTTCTCAAAAGCAGAGGGTGTTTTTGTAAGGCGAGCTAGCGTTTGTTTCCTAGTTAAATGGAGTTGAATCACATGCATTTTCTGGTCCTACGAACAAGAGTTGTTTTCTGGTAAGGAAAGACACTATTGCGCTCCCATTGCCCTAAACAAGGCAAATAGCACTCGCGTCTTTTCCCAGCAAGTACAGTGTATCGGACTGAAGAGGAGCTACTGTTCTTGTCAGTTTACTAAGCAGAGTTGAACTAGATATGGCCCGTGTGTGTAGGAAGCACATTTCTTTTGTTCTGAGCAAGCTCACTGTTCTGGCCCAATAGGAAACACAGTAGAGTAGAAGAGTGCTCTTTTCTCTAAAGCAGAGTGTGTTTCTTGTAAGGTGAGCTAGCTTTCGTTTCCCAGTCCTAAATGGAGTTGAATCACATGCAGTTTCTGGTCCTACAAGCAAGAATTGTTTTCTGGTAAGACAAATCACTATTGGACTCCAATTGCCATACACAGTGCAAATAGCACTTGCGTCTGTTCCCCGCAAGTACAGTGTATTGGACTGAAGAGGATCTAGTGTTCTTGTCAGTTTCCTAAGCAGAGTTGAACTAGAAATGGCCGGTGTGTGTAGGAATCACAGTTCTTTTGTTCTGAGCAAGCTCACTGTTTGGACCCCATAGGAAACACAATAGAGTAGAAGAGTGCTCTTTTCTCAAAAGCAGAGTGTGTTTCATGGAAGGCTAGCTAGCATTTGTATCCCAGTCCTAAATGCAGTTGAATCCCATGCAGTTTCTGGTCCTATGAGCAAGAGTTGTTTTCTGGTAAGGAAAGTCACTATTGCGCCCCCATTGCCATACACAGTGCAAATAGCACTCGCGTCTGTTCCCAGCAAGTACAGTGTTTCGGACTGAAGAGGAGCTACTGTTCTTCTCAGTTTCCTAAGCAGAGTTGAACTAGTTATGGCCCGTGTGTAGGAAGCACAGTTCTTTTGTTCTGAGCAAGCTCACTGTTCGGACACCATAGGAAACACAGTAGAGTAGAAGTGTGCTCTTTTCTCAAAAGCAGAGTGTGTTTTTGTAAGGCAAGCTAGCGTTTGTTTCCTAGTTAAATGAAGTTGAATCACATGCAGTTTCTGGTCCTACGAAGAAGAGTTGTTTTCTGGTAAAGAAAGTCACTATTGCGCTCCCATTGCCATACACAGTGCAAATAGCACTCGCGTCTGTTCCCAGCAAGTACAGTGTATCGGACTGAAGAGGAGCTACTGTTCTTGTCAGTTTCCTAAGCAGAGTTGAACTAGATATGGCCCGTGTGTAGGAAGCACAGTTCTTTTGTTCTGAGCAAGCTCACTGTTCTGGCCCTATAGGAAACACAGTAGAGTAGAAGAGTGCTCTTTCCACAAAAGCAGAGTGTGTTTCTTGTAAGGTGAGCTACCTTTGTTTCCCAGTCCTAAATGGAGTTGAATCACATGCAGTTTCTGGTCCTACAAGCAAGAGTTGTTTTTTGGTAAGAAGAGTCACTATTGCGCTGCCATTGCCATACACAGGACAAATAGCACTGGCGTCTGTTCCCAGCAAGTACAGTGTATTGGACTGAAGAGGATCTACTGTTCTTGTCAGGTCCTAAGCAGAATTGAACTAGACATGGTCGTGTATGTAGGAAGCACAGTTCTTTTGTTCTGAGCAGGCTCACTGTTCGGACCCCATAGGAAACACAGTAGAGTAGAAGAGTGCTCTTTTCTCAAAAGCAGAGTGTTTTTCTTGTAAGGCGAGCTAGCATTTGTTTCCCAGTCCTAAATGGAGTTGAGTCACATGCAGTTTCTGGTCCTATGAGCAAGAGTTGTTTTCCGGTAAGACGAGTCACTATTGTGCTCCATTTGCCATACACAGTGCAAATAGCACTCGCGTCTGTTCCCCGCAATTACAGTGTATTGGACTGAAGGGGAGCTACTGTTCTTCTCAGTTTCCTAAGCAGAGTTGAACTAGATATGGCCCGTGTGTGTAGGAAGCACAGTTCTTTTGTTCTGAGCAAGCTCACTCTTCGGACCCCATAGGAAGCACAGTAGAGTAGAAGAGTGCTCTTTTCTCAAAAGCAGAGTGTGTTTCATGTAAGGCAATCTAGCATTTGTTTCCCAGTCCTAAATGGAGTTGAATCACATGCAGTTTCTGGTTCTATGAGCAAGAGTTGTTTTCTGGTAAGGAAAGTCACTATTGTGCTCCCATTGCCATACTCAGTGCAAATAGCACTTGCGTCAGTTCCCAGCAAGTACAGTGTTTCAGACTGAAGAGGAGCTACTGTTCTTGTCAGTTTCCTAAGCAGAGTTGAACGAGTTATGGCCCGTGTGTGGGAAGCACAGTTCTTTTGTTCTGACCAAGCTCACTGTTATGGCCATATAGGAAACACAGTAGAGTAGAAGAGTGCTCTTTTCTCTAAAGCAGAGTGTGTTTCTTGTAAGGCGAGCTAGCGTTTGTTTCCCAGTCCTAAATGGAGTTGAATCACATGCAGTTTTTGGTCCTACGAGCAAGAGTTGTTTTCTGGTAAGGAAAGTCACTATTGTGCTCCCATTGACATTCACAGTGCAAATAGCACTCACGTATGTTCCCAGCAAGTACAGTGTATTGGACTGAAGAGGAGCTACTGTTCTTGACAGTTTCCTAAGCAGAGTTGAACTACATATGGCCCGTGTGCGTAGGAAGCTCAGTTCTTTTGTTCTGAGCAAGCTCACTGTTCCGACCACATAGAAAACACAGTAGAGTAGAAGAGTGCTCTTTTCTCAAAAGCAGAGTGTGTTTCTTGTAAGGCGAGCTAGCATGTGTTTCCCAGTCCTAAGTGGAGTTGAATCACATGCAGTTTCTGGTCCTAAGAGCAAGAGTTGTTTTCTGGTAAGGAAAGTCACTATTGCGCTCCCATTGCCATACACAGTGCAAATAGCACTCGCGTCTGTTCCCAGCAAGTACAGTGTATCAGACTGAAGAGGAGCTAGTGTTCTTGTCAGTTTCCTAAGCAGAGTGAACTAGATATGGCCCGTGTGTGTAGGAAGCACAGTTCTTGTGTTCTGAGCCAGCTCACTGTTCTGGCCCTATAGGAAACACAGTAGAGTAGAAGTGTGCTCTTTTCTCAAAAGCAGAGTGTGTTTTTGTAAGGCAAGCTAGCGTTTGTTTCCTAGTCCTAAATGGAGTTGAATCACATGCAGTTTCTGGTCCTACGAACAAGAGTTGTTTTCTAGTAAGGAAAGTCTCTATTGCGCTCCCATTGCCCTACACAAGGCAAATAGCACTTGCGTGTTTTCCCAGCAAGTATGGTGTATCGGACTGAAGAGGAGCTACTGTTCTTGTCAGTTTCCTAAGCAGAGTTGAACTATATATGGCCCGTAGGTAGGAACCACAGTTCTTTTGTTCTGAGCAAGCTCACTGTTCTGGCCCTATAGGAAACACAGTAGAGTAGAAGAGTGCTCTTTCCACAAAAGCAGAGTGTGTTTCTTGTAAGGTGAACTAGCTTTTGTTTCCCAGTCCTAAATGGAGTTGAATCACATGCAGTTTCTGGTCCTACGAGCAAGAGTTGTTTTATAGTAAGAAGAGTCACTATTGCACTGCCATTGCCATACACAGGACAAATAGCACTGGCGTCTGTTCCCAGCAAGTACAGTGTATTGGACTGAAGAGGGTCTACTGTTCTTGTCAGGTTCCTAAGCAGAATTGAACTAGATATGGTCGTGTATGTAGGAAGCACAGTTCTTTTGTTCTGAGCAAGCTCACTGTTCAGACCCCATAGGAAACACAGTAGAGTAGAAGATTGCTCTTTTCTCAAAAGCAGAGTGTGTTTCTTGTAAGGCGAGCTAGCGTTTGTTTCCCAGTCCTAAATGGATTGAGTCACATGCAGTTTCTGGTCCTAGGAGCAAGAGTTGTTTTCTGTTAAGGAAAGTAACTATTGCGCTCCCATTGCCATACACAGTGCAAATAGCCCTCCTGTCTGTTCCCAGCAAGTACAGTGTATTGGACTGAAGAGGAGCTACTGTTCTTCTCAGTTTCCTAAGCAGAGTTGAACTAGATATGGCCCGTGTGTGTAGGAAGCACAGTTCTTTTGTTCTGAGCAAGCTCACTGTTCGGACACCATAGGAAGCACAGTAGAATAGAAGAGTGCTCTTTTCTCAAAAGCAGAGTGTGTTCCATGTAAGGCGAGCTAGCATGTGTTTCCCAGTCCTAAATGGAGTTGAATCACATGCAGTTTCTGGTCCTATGAGCAAGAGTTGTTTTCTGGAAAAAAAAAAGTCACTATTGTGCTCCCATTGCCATACACAGTGCAAATAGCACTCGCGTCTGTTCCCAGCAAGTACAGTGTATCGGACTGAAGAGGAGCTACTGTTCTTGTCAGTTAAATAAGCAGAGTTGAACTACATATGGCTCGTGTGTAGGAAGCACAGTTCTTTTGTTCTGAGCAAGCTCACTGTTCTGGCCCTATAGGAAACACAGTAGAGTAGAAGAGTGCTCTTTTCTCTAAAGCAGAGTGTGTTTCTTGTAAGGTGAGCTAGCTTTTGTTTCCCAGTCCTAAATGGAGTTGAATCACATGCAGTTTCTGGTCCTACGAGCAAGAGTTGTTTTTTGGTAAGAAGAGTCACTATTGCGCTGCCATTGCCATACACAGGACAAATAGCACTGGCGTCTGTTCCCAGGATGTACAGTGTATTGGACTGAAGAGGATCTACTGTTCTTGTCAGGTTCCTAAGCAGAATTGAACTAGTTATGGCCGTGTGTGTAGGACGCACAGTTCTTTTGTTCTGAGCAAGCTCACTTTTCAGACCCAATAGGAAACACAGTAGAGTAGAAGAGTGCTCTTTTCTCAAAAGCAGAGTGTGTTTCTTGTAAGGCGAGCTAGCGTTTGTTTCCCAGTCCTAAATGGAGTTGAGTCCCATGCAGTTTTTTGTCCTACGAGCAAGAGCTGTTTTCTGGTAAGACGAGTCACTATTGTGCTCCAATTTCCATACACAGTGCAAATAGCACTCGCGTCTGTTCCCCGAAAGTACAGTGTATTGGACTGAAGAGGAGCTACTGTTCTTCTCAGTTTCCTAAGCAGAGTTGAACTAGATTTGGCCCGTGTGTAGGAAGCACAGTTCTTTTGTTCTGAGCAAGCTCACTGTTCGGACCCCATAGGAAGCACAATAGAGTAGAAGGGTGCTCTTTTTTCAAAAGCAGAGTGTGTTTCATGGAAGGCGAGCTAGCATTTGTTTCCCAGTCCTAAATGGAGTTGAATCACATGCAGTTTCTGGTCCTACGAAGAAGAGTTGTTTTCTGGTAAAGAAAGTCACTATTGCGCTCCCATTGCCATACACAGTACAAATAGAACTATCGTCTGTTCCCAGCAAGTACAGTGTATCGGACTGAAGAGGAGCTACTGTTCTTGTCAGTTTCCTAAGCAGAGTTGAACTAGATATGGCCCGTGTGTAGGAAGCACAGTTCTTTTGTTCTGAGCAAGCACATTGTTCTGGCCCTATAGGAAACACAGTAGAGTAGAAGAGTGTTCTTTGCTCTAAAGCAGAGTGTGTTTCTTGTAAGGTGAGCTAGCTTTTGTTTCCCAGTCCTAAATGGAGTTGAATCACATGCAGTTTCTGATCCTACGAGCAAGAGTTGTTTTATGGTAAGAAGAGTCACTATTGTGCTGTCATTGCCATACACAGTGCAAATAGCACTCGCGTCTGTTCCCCGAAAGTACAGTGTATTGGACTGAAGAGGAGCAACTGTTCTTCTCAGTTTCCTAAGCACAGTTGAACTAGATATGGCCCGTGTGTGTAGGAAGCACAGTTCTTTTGTTCTGAGCAAGCTCACTGTTTGGACCCCAGAGGAAACACAGTAGAGTAGAAATGTGCTCTTTTCTCTAAAGCAGAGTGTATTTCTTGTAAGGAGAGCTAGGGTTTGTTTCCCAGTCCTAAATGGAGTTGAATCACATGCAGTTTCTGGTCCTACGAGCAAGAGTTGTTTTATGGTAAGGAAAGTCACTATTGTGCTCCCATTGCCATACACAGTGCAAATCGCACATGCGTCTGTTCCCAGCAAGTACAGTGTATTGGACTGAAGAGGAGCTACTGTTCTTGTCAGTTTCCTAAGCAGAATTGAACTAGATATGGCCCGTGTGTAGGAAGCACAGTTCTTTTGTTCTGAGCAAGCTCACTGTTCTGGCCCTATAGGAAACACAGTAGAGTAGAAGAGTGCTCTTTTCTCTAAAGCAGAGTGTGTTTCTTGTAAGGTGAGCTAGCTTTTGTTTCCCAGTCCTAAATGGAGTTGAATCACATGCAGTTTCTGGTCCTACGAGCAAGAGTTGTTTTAGGTTAAGAAGAGTCACTATTGCACTGCCATTGCCATACACAGGACAAATAGCACTGGCGTCTGTTAGCAGCAAGTACAGTGTATTGGACTGAAGAGGATCTACTGTTCTTGTCAGGTTCCTAAGCAGAATTGAACTAGTTATGGCCGTGTGTATAGGAAGCACAGTTCTTTTGTTCTGAGCAAGCTCACTGTTCAGACCCAATAGGAAACACAGTAGAGTAGAAGAGTGCTCTTTTCTCAAAAGCAGAGTGTGTTTCTTGTAAGGTGAGCTAGCTTTTGTTTCCCAGTCCTAAATGGAGTTGAATCACATGCAGTTTCTGGTCCTACGAGCAAGAGTTGTTTTATGGTAAGAAGAGTCACTATTGCGCAGCCATTGCCATACGCAGGACAAATAGCACTGGCGTCTGTTCCCAGGAAGTACAGTATATTGGACTGAAGAGGATCTACTGTTCTTGTCAGGTTCCTAAGCAGAATTGAACTAGTTATGGCCGTGTGTGTAGGAAGCACAGTTCTTTTGTTCTGAGCAAGCTCACTGTTCAGACCCAATAGGAAACACAGTAGAGTAGAACAGTGCTCTTTTCTCAAAAGCAGAGTGTGTTTCTTGTAAGGCGAGCTAGCGTTTGTTTCCCAGTCCTAAATGGAGTTGAGTCACATGCAGTTTTTTGTCCTACGAGCAAGAGCTGTTTTCTGGTAAGACGAGTCACTATTGGGCTCCAATTGCCATACACAGTGCAAATAGCACTCGCGTCTGTTCCCCGAAAGTACAGTGTATTGGACTGAAGAGGAGCTACTGTTCCTCTCAGTTTCCTAAGCAGAGTTGAACTAGATATGGCCCGTGTGTGTAGGAAGCACAGTTCTTTTGTTCTGAGCAAGCTCACTGTTCGTACACGATAGGAAGCACAGTAGAGTAGAAGAGTGCTCTTTTCTCAAAAGCAGAGTGTGTTTCATGGAAGGCGAGCTAGCATTTGTATCCCAGTCCTAAATGGAGTTGAATCCCATGCAGTTTCTGGTCCTATGAGCAAGAGTTGTTTTCTGGTATGGAAAGTTACTATTGCGCTCCCATTGCCATACACAGTGCAAATAGCACTCGCGTCTGTTCTCAGCAAGTACAGTGTTTCTGACTGAAGAGGAGCTACTGTTCTTGTCAGTTTCCTAAGCAGAGTTGAACTAGTTATGGCCCTTGTGTAGGAAGCACATTTCTTTTGTTCTGACCAAGCTCACTGTTCTGGCCATATAGGAAACACAGTAGAGTAGAAGAGTGCTCTTTTCTCTAAAGCAGAGTGTGTTTCTTGTAATGCGAGCTAGCGTTTGTTTCCCAGTCCTAAATGGAGTTGAATCACATGCAGTTTCTAGTCCTACGTGCAAGAGTTGTTTTATTGTAAGAAGAGTCACTATTGCGCTGCCATTGCCATACACAGGACAAATAGCACTGGCGTCTGTTCCCAGCAAGTACAGTGTATTGGACTGAAGAGGATCTACTGTTCTTGTCAGGTTCCTAAGCAGAATTGAACTAGATATGGCCGTGTGTGTAGGAAGCACAGTTCTTTTTTTCTAAGCAAGCTCACTGTTCGGACACCATAGGAAACACAGTAGAGTAGAAGAGTGCTCTTTTCTCAAAAGCAGAGTGTGTTTCTTGTAAGGCGAGCTAGCATTTGTTTCCCAGTTCTAAATGGAGTTGAATCACATGCAGTTTCTGGTCCTAAGAGCATGAGTTGTTTTCTGGTAAGGAAAGTCACTATTGCGCTCCCCTTGCTATACACAGTGCAAATAGCTCTCCCGTCTGTTCCCAGCAATACAGTGTATCGGACAGAAGAGGAGCTACTGTTCTTGTCAGTTTCCTAAGCAGAGTTGAACATGATATGGCCCGTGTGTGTAGGAAGCACAGTTCTTATGTTCTGAGCAAGCTCACTGTTCTAGCCCTACAGGAAAAACAGTAGAGTAGAAGCGTGCTCTTTTCTCAAAAGCAGAGGGTGTTTTTGTAAGGCGAGCTAGCGTTTGTTTCCTAGTTAAATGGAGTTGAATCACATGCATTTTCTGGTCCTACGAACAAGAGTTGTTTTCTGGTAAGGAAAGTCACTATTGCGCTCCCATTGCCCTAAACAAGGCAAATAGCACTCGCGTCTTTTCCCAGCAAGTACAGTGTATTGGACTGAATAGGAGCTACTGTTCTTGTCAGTTTCCTAAGCAGAGTTGAACTAGATATGGCCCGTGTGTGTAGGAAACACATTTCTTGTGTTCTGAGCAAGCTCACTCTTCTGGCCCTATAGGAAACACAGTAGAGAAGAAGAGTGCTCTTTTCTCAAAAGCAGAGTTTGTTTCTTGTAAAGCGAGCTAGAGTTTGTTTCCCAGTCCTAAATGGAGTTGAATCACATGCAGTTTCTGGTCCTACGAGCAAGAGTTGTTTTATGGTAAGAAGAGTCACTATTGCGCTGCCATTGCCATACACAGGACAAATAGCACTTGCGTCTGTTCCCAGCAAGTACAGTGTATTGGACTGAAGAGGATCTACTGTTCTTGTCAGGTTCCTAAGTAGACTTGAACTAGATATGGCCGTGTGTGTAGGAAGCACAGTTTTTTTGTTCTGAGCAAGCTCACTGTTCGGAACACATAGGAAACACAGTAGAGTAGAAGTGTGCTCTTTTCTCAAAAGCAGAGTGTGTTTCTTGGAAGTTGAGCTAGCGTTTGTTTCCCAGTCCTAAATGGAGTTGAGTCACTTGCAGTTTTTTGTCCTACGAGCAAGAGTTGTTTTCTGGTAAGACAAGTCACTATAGTACTCCAATTGCCATACGCAGTGCAAATAGCACTCGCGTATGTTCCCAGCAAGTACAGTGTATTGGACTGAAGAGGAGCTACTGTTCTTGTCAGTTTACTAAGCAGAGTTGAACTAGATATGGCCCGTGTGTGTAGGAAGCACATTTCTTTTGTTCTGAGCAAGCTCACTGTTCTGGCCCAATAGGAAACACAGTAGAGTAGAAGAGTGCTCTTTTCTCTAAAGCAGAGTGTGTTTCTTGTAAGGTGAGCTAGCTTTCGTTTCCCAGTCCTAAATGGAGTTGAATCACATGCAGTTTCTGGTCCTACAAGCAAGAATTGTTTTCTGGTAAGACAAATCACTATTGGACTCCAATTGCCATACACAGTGCAAATAGCACTTGCGTCTGTTCCCCGCAAGTACAGTGTATTGGACTGAAGAGGATCTAGTGTTCTTGTCAGTTTCCTAAGCAGAGTTGAACTAGAAATGGCCGGTGTGTATAGGAATCACAGTTCTTTTGTTCTGAGCAAGCTCACTGTTTGGACCCCATAGGAAACACAGTAGAGTAGAAGAGTGCTCTTTTCTCAAAAGCAGAGTGTGTTTCATGGAAGGCTAGCTAGCATTTGTATCCCAGTCCTAAATGCAGTTGAATCCCATGCAGTTTCTGGTCCTATGAGCAAGAGTTGTTTTCTGGTAAGGAAAGTCACTATTGCGCCCCCATTGCCATACACAGTGCAAATAGCACTCGCGTCTGTTCCCAGCAAGTACAGTGTATCGGACTGAAGAGGAGCTACTGTTCTTGTCAGTTTCCTAAGCAGAGTTGAACTAGATATGGCCCGTGTGTAGGAAGCACAGTTCTTTTGTTCTGAGCAAGCTCACTGTTCTGGCCCTATAGGAAACACAGTAGAGTAGAAGAGTGCTCTTTCCACAAAAGCAGAGTGTGTTTCTTGTAAGGTGAGCTACCTTTGTTTCCCAGTCCTAAATGGAGTTGAATCACATGCAGTTTCTGGTCCTATGAGCAAGAGTTGTTTTCCGGTAAGACGAGTCACTATTGTGCTCCATTTGCCATACACAGTGCAAATAGCACTCGCGTCTGTTCCCCGCAAGTACAGTGTATTGGACTGAAGAGGATCTACTGTTCTTCTCAGTTTCCTAAGCAGAGTTGAACTAGATATGGCCCGTGTGTGTAGGAAGCACAGTTCTTTTGTTCTGAGCAAGCTCACTGTTCGGACCCCATAGGAATCACAGTAGAGTAGAAGAGTGCTCTTTTCTCAAAAGCAGAGTGTGTTTCATGTAAGGCAATCTAGCATTTGTTTCCCAGTCCTAAATGGAGTTGAATCACATGCAGTTTCTGGTTCTATGAGCAAGAGTTGTTTTCTGGTAAGGAAAGACACTATTGCGCTCCCATTGCCATACTCAGTGCAAATAGCACTTGCGTCAGTTCCCAGCAAGTACAGTGTTTCAGACTGAAGAAGAACTACTGTTCTTGTTAGTTTCCTAAGCAGAGTTGAACGAGTTATGGCCCGTGTGTGGGAAGCACAGTTCTTTTGTTCTGACCAAGCTCACTGTTATGGTCATATAGGAAACACAGTAGAGTAGAAGAGTGCTCTTTCTCTAAAGCAGAGTGTGTTTCTTGTAAGGCGAGCTAGCGTTTGTTTCCCAGTCCTAAATGGAGTTGAATCACATGCAGTTTTTGGTCCTACGAGCAAGAGTTGTTTTCTGGTAAGGAAAGTCACTATTGTGCTCCCATTGACATTCACAGTGCAAATAGCACTCACGTATGTTCCCAGCAAGTACAGTGTATTGGACTGAAGAGGAGCTACTGTTCTTGACAGTTTCCTAAGCAGAGTTGAACTACATATGGCCCGTGTGCGTAGGAAGCACAGTTCTTTTGTTCTGAGCAAGCTCACTGTTCCGACCACATAGAAAACACAGTAGAGTAGAAGAGTGCTCTTTTCTCAAAAGCAGAGTGTGTTTCTTGTAAGGCGAGCTAGCATGTGTTTCCCAGTCCTAAGTGGAGTTGAATCACATGCAGTTTCTGGTCCTAAGAGCAAGAGTTGTTTTCTGGTAAGGAAAGTCACTATTGTGCTCCCCTTGACATACACAGTGCAAATAGCTCCCGCGTCTGTTCCCAGCAAGTACAGTGTATCGGACTGAAGAGGAGCTAGTGTTCTTGTCAGTTTCCTAAGCAGAGTTGAACTAGATATGGCCCGTGTGTGTAGGAATCACAGTTCTTGTGTTCTGAGCAAGCTCACTGTTCTGGCCCTATAGGAAACACAGTAGAGTAGAAGTGTGCTCTTTTCTCAAAAGCAGAGTGTGTTTTTGTAAGGCAAGCTAGCGTTTGTTTCCTAGTCCTAAATGGAGTTGAATCACATGCAGTTTCTGGTCCTACGAACAAGAGTTGTTTTCTAGTAAGGAAAGTCTCTATTGCGCTCCCATTGCCCTACACAAGGCAAATAGCACTTGCGTGTTTTCCCAGCAAGTATGGTGTATCGGACTGAAGAGGAGCTACTGTTCTTGTCAGTTTCCTAAGCAGAGTTGAACTATATATGGCCCGTAGGTAGGAACCACAGTTCTTTTGTTCTGAGCAAGCTCACTGTTCTGGCCCTATAGGAAACACAGTAGAGTAGAAGAGTGCTCTTTCCACAAAAGCAGAGTGTGTTTCTTGTAAGGTGAACTAGCTTTTGTTTCCCAGTCCTAAATGGAGTTGAATCACATGCAGTTTCTGGTCCTACGAGCAAGAGTTGTTTTATAGTAAGAAGAGTCACTATTGCACTGCCATTGCCATACACAGGACAAATAGCACTGGCTCTGTTCCCAGCAAGTACAGTGTATTGGACTGAAGAGGGTCTACTGTTCTTGTCAGGTTCCTAAGCAGAATTGAACTAGATATGGTCGTGTATGTAGGAAGCACAGTTCTTTTGTTCTGAGCAAGCTCACTGTTCAGACCCCATAGGAAACACAGTAGAGTAGAAGATTGCTCTTTTCTCAAAAGCAGAGTGTGTTTCTTGTAAGGCGAGCTAGCGTTTGTTTCCCAGTCCTAAATGGATTGAGTCACATGCAGTTTCTGGTCCTAGGAGCAAGAGTTGTTTTCTGTTAAGGAAAGTAACTATTGCGCTCCCATTGCCATACACAGTGCAAATAGCCCTCCTGTCTGTTCCCAGCAAGTACAGTGTATTGGACTGAAGAGGAGCTACTGTTCTTCTCAGTTTCCTAAGCAGAGTTGAACTAGATATGGCCGCTGTGTGTAGGAAGCACAGTTCTTTTGTTCTGAGCAAGCTCACTGTTCGGACACCATAGGAAGCACAGTAGAGTAGAAGAGTGCTCTTTTCTCAAAAGCAGAGTGTGTTCCATGTAAGGAGAGCTAGCATGTGTTTCCCAGTCCTAAATGGAGTTGAATCACATGCAGTTTCTGGTCCTATGAGCAAGAGTTGTTTTCTGGTAAAAAAAAAAGTCACTATTGTGCTCCCATTGCCATACACAGTGCAAATAGCACTCGCGTCTGTTCCCAGCAAGTACAGTGTATCGGACTGAAGAGGAGCTACTGTTCTTGTCAGTTAAATAAGCAGAGTTGAACTAGATATGGCTCGTGTGTAGGAAGCACAGTTCTTTTGTTCTGAGCAAGCTCACTGTTCTGGCCCTATACGAAACACAGTAGAGTAGAAGAGTGCTCTTTTCTCTAAAGCAGAGTGTGTTTCTTGTAAGGTGAGCTAGCTTTTGTTTCCCAGTCCTAAATGGAGTTGAATCACATGCAGTTTCTGGTCCTACGAGCAAGAGTTGTTTTTTGGTAAGAAGACTCACTATTGCGCTGCCATTGCCATACACAGGACAAATAGCACTGGCGTCTGTTCCCAGGATGTACAGTGTATTGGACTGAAGAGGATCTACTGTTCTTGTCAGGTTCCTAAGCAGAATTGAACTAGTTATGGCCTTGTGTGTAGGAAGCACAGTTCTTTTGTTCTGAGCAAGCTCACTTTTCAGACCCAATAGGAAACACAGTAGAGTAGAAGAGTGCTCTTTTCTCAAAAGCAGCGTGTGTTTCTTGTAAGGCGAGCTAGCGTTTGTTTCCCAGTCCTAAATGGAGTTGAGTCACATGCAGTTTTTTGTCCTACGAGCAAGAGCTGTTTTCTGGTAAGACGAGTCACTATTGTGCTCCAATTTCCATACACAGTGCAAATAGCACTCGCGTCTGTTCCACGAAAGTACAGTGTATTGGACTGAAGAGGAGCTACTGTTCTT